>NC_141808.1:9107500-9281875 GCF_057944985.1 Cucurbita pepo subsp. pepo
TCATTGTGGTTCACCTTCATATTTTTCGTGGTCTATATCATGCGAGTTATAGTAGTCCTAGGGAATTTGTTCGGTGTCTCGGAGTTGTAATCTTCCTATTAATGATTGTGACAGCTTTTACAGGATACGTACTACCTTGGGGTCAGATGAGCTTTTGGGGAGCAACTGTAATTACAAGCTTAGCTAGCGCCATACCCGTAGTAGGAGATACCATAGTGACTTGGCTTTGGGGTGGTTTCTCCGTGGACAATGCCACCTTAAATCGTTTTTTTAGTCTTCATCATTTACTACCTTTTCTTTTAGCAGGCGCCAGTCTTCTTCATCTAGCCGCATTGCATCAATATGGATCCAATAATCCATTGGGTGTACATTCTGAGATGGATAAAATCTCTTTTTACCCTTATTTTTATGTAAAGGATCTAGTAGGTTGGGTAGCTTTTGCTATCTTTTTTTCCATTTGGATTTTTTATGCTCCTAATGTTTTGGGGCATCCCGACAATTATATACCTGCTAATCCGATGCCCACCCCGCCTCATATTGTGCCGGAATGGTATTTCCTACCGATCCATGCCATTCTTCGTAGTATACCTGACAAAGCGGGAGGTGTAGCCGCAATAGCACTTGTTTTTATATGTCTGTTGGCTTTACCTTTTTTTAAAAGTATGTATGTGCGTAGTTCAAGTTTTCGCCCTATTCACCAAGGACTATTTTGGTTGCTTTTGGCAGATTGCTTACTACTAGGTTGGATCGGATGTCAACCTGTGGAGGCACCATTTGTTACTATTGGACAAATTTCTCCTTTTGTTTTCTTCTTGTTCTTTGCCATAATGCCTATTCCGGGACGAGTTGGAAGAGGAATCCCTAATTCTTACACAGATGAGCCCTAGCCCTGTAAGCTCACACCTAATCAGTGCAAAATTCTGACACAAATCATTGTAGAGTTAGTATTACACCAAGAATGAATTGACAAGCAGATTTTCTAGTTGGCTTTGTTGATATAGCTTAGATAGGGAAAAGATACGAGAGGGTAGGGCTGCACTTTGAAATCCGGGGGCTTTGTTACCGAAACTCCCTTACACCACCCACGGCACTTACTCGTCTTTTGAAAGCCAGAACATGAGCATACAGACAGGAGTATCCCTATCACGCATGCTTCTCCACTGATGACAAAATGACCTTCGAGACTCTGATAGGAATTCCTACCCCTATCAATTTGAGGGGGGAAAGAAGTCAGTCTTCCGCAGTCATATGCATTTGCACTGGGACTGATAGCGAGAAGGCCCAGAGATCATAAATCAAGGATGGGATAGGAATAGAGGCATTCCAGCCCAACATACTCCGGTGAATGGGTCAAGAGAGATAGGGAGGGGAGTGGGCTAGAGGAAGTCTAGTAATATGTGACTACAGGGGTTACTCTTCCTTCCTCATCTTTCATTATTCATAACAGTTAAGTGGCTATCCAACCAACCATTCAATCGGCTATGGAGGGAGGTTTCAGCAAGCGGGTAAACTGATGAAAAACTGAGGTAGGTCGATCATCGCTCAGCCCTCGTGTTCTCTACCGTGAAGTGATTAATCCGAGTATGCAATCCCTATGGAAAAGAAAGTCTTCCGATTGGAGTCAATTTCCACCCTCTGATTGATGAGCCATTCCCCCTTTCCGTATAGCCAGAAAGGTATTCCATCTTATGAATGACTTTCAGTAGTTCTTCCATCCCCTTTTGTTCCACCTATCCCTTCACTCCCCAGGGATTTCCTATAGCTAGACAACCACGGTTCATCGCTCGGAGAGAAAGAATAGAAGCAAGCATTTCCCGTTCAGTCGGTAATGAATCAATACGCAGGGAAACTCTCTCTCCCATGATGGGAATGGCAAGTTTCGTACAGGCTCATATTGGGTGTGGGTATGCTCCTTCCATAGGCCACTTTCCAGAAGGTCTTCAAGGTAGATATGCTCTTCTTCTCAGAAAGACCATACATACCTTTTGGTCAGGGGGCACAGAAGGGAGAGTGTGCCGGGTTTCAAGCCTGGTTGCATGTGACTGAGTTGGGAGAGGGGGGCGAATAGATCCGCTTCACTGCAAAATTGCATTTGTTTTTCCTTCTTTTTCTAGTAAGATTGAAATATCATCCTTCGAGAATCTTTAATCCTCATCTTCGTCATTCTATGAATATAGGTAGGCAAATCACGCCATTTCTTTTTCAGAGTAGCGGGAATCTGATATAATTCACTTTCACTTCTCCAAGCATCTTTTTCAATTCTTTTCCCACTTTCTTGTTGTTAGCCAAAAATAGAATAGAAGAAGATTCATAATTCACATTAATTTATTACGTCCGCTGTCCTAAAAAAGAGATTGTTAGCAAGCAGCACTACTACTAATTCCCGTTCGATAGGTTCCCTTCCCATTCGGGGGCTGAAACCAGCATTTCGCCACATGCATCGTGAATTGGATCAAGATCAACAGCTTCTTAATTGGATTTGGCTCTCGAATTGACTATTGAAAAGGAGGTGAGGTGATGGCTCTCTTTCGACGATATGCATCTCGAACCTGGTCTCCAACTGGCATAGAAATTGGCCCAGCACTTGGGGGGCCCCTACCCAGTCTCAAGAACTCGAGCGGTCTTTATAGTGGTAGCCGATTCAGATTGTATAGCTGCTGGGAAGCATAAAGATCGATCCATGTCCAGATTGCAACGCATTAAGATGTCAATGCCCAGTAGTGAATGTGTTCCCGGTGGGGCGGCTATCATCAGTGTTCTAGTACAAATCATATCTCTATCTTTTTCAAAGCACGTCAAGACCAAAACAAAATGTAATAATCACAGTGCTTGAATTTTCTTTAATAGTTTGGCTGGGGTGATAAATAAGTGAGTGAATCTCGATCTCTTCTAGCTCTTCTAACTCATACTCTCACGGTTGTCCATGTCTCTAAAAAGAATATAGAAAGATCTCCCCCAAAGTAGTTTGCATATCTCGAACTACCTGTGGATCCTTGTATAGATTCCGAATGCTCTCATAGGGCTGCACGGAAAGCTTCCTTAAGACTGGATCATTATAGATTTGGTACCAATCGTGACATTTGAGAAGCTTGTCTATGACTTGCTCTGGCTGACTCTGATGAGACTGATTGCGCTTTTTACTAGTGTCTACAATTTGTTAATTATTTCTTCGTCTGTGTATTCCCCCCAGACAGCTCCTTATCTTCTTTGAAGAGATACAACCATATGGGAGCCCAGGGTGAAATTGCACATCGAGTGCTCTGCCCTCCCACTCGGTAAAGCACTCTCTTATCTTCTTAGTGGTAGTATGCTTGGAGGCATTCCTGTTGAATACCCCCGCATTCAGGTGATACCCACCTTCACTATGTGGTTCCTTTGCCACTAGAACGGCCCGACTGTCGAATAGTTGCCTAAGTCTCTCACCAACTCCTTCTTTGTGGTAGGTCTTCTATTCGCATGAGTGTTAGCATAACAAGAATGAATTTCTTGATTGGGGTGCCCCTTCCATGCTTCCTTCCTTCATTTGTCTGTGCTCCATCTCTACCAATAATGAAAGAAAGAGGTTTGTCCTTCCTGCGTCTGCTTGCTACTCCCGCTTTCTTCTTTGTGATTGCCTTTACAAAGTACACGTCATTCATTCCTTTTGCTCTCGAGATCCTAATGCCAACTGCAAGATAACATCAGAAGCGTCAATGCAGAGTATAATAGGTGGAAGCTCTTCTCTATGTACTTGTAGTTGAGTAAGGACTGTAAGCTTCAAGTCCCTTCTGACTTATCCTCTTTTTTAGAACCAAGAAGATTTGCCAATCATGAGGAGTTGAGTCTGATTCTTCGCCTACTAATATGAACCAAGAGACATCAATCATACAATATACTTCAATGAAGATGTGAAGAAAAGGTTGTCAAAATTATCAAAAAGATGTTTCAATTCATGCTACATTGAAGAAGAATGAAGTTTGATTGTTGTAAATTTTGGGTGGGTTACAATTTAGAGTAATTTAGAGTTATTGTATTTTAAGACTTGTTATTTAATTTCGGTTACATTTACATAATGGCTAATTATGGCCATAAAGTAGGAATGTTACAACTCTTGGAATACCTTTAGTAGTTTCATTTTGAGGCTATATAAAGCCATGTATGTTGTATTTGTAAGGTAGACTTGGAAAATATATTAAAAGAAGCATTTGTGCTTTTCTTTAGCCAATGGCTATGTTTCTTTGCAATTCTATGTAGTTTAGATTGCATGTAGAATCATTCAAGCTCGACATGATCAATCTTGCTTGTGGAGTGATTCGAATCTCAAACAAGTGTTTGAGATATTTGATCAACAAGAGTCATTCAAGCTAGACATGATCGATCTTGCTTGTGGAGTGATTCGAATCTCAATCAAGTGTTCTTGCCTTGAGATATTCGATCAACAAGGTAATCCGAATCTTATTTCCCTTGTAGTTTATTCCTTATCAAACATATATCCGATCTTGAGCCTGAAGCTCTGATACCAAAATGATAAGATAAGGAATCAATTACAAGGGGAATAAGATTCGGATTACCTTGTTGATCGAATATCTCAAGGCAAGAACATTGTTTGAGATTCGAATCACTCCACAAGCAAGATCGATCATGTCCAGCTTGAATGACTCTTGTTGATCAAATATCTCAAACACTTGTTTGAGATTCGAATCACTCCACAAGCAAGATTGATCATGTCGAGCTTGAATGATTCTACATGCAATCTAAACTACATAGAATTGCAAAGAAACTTAGCCATTGGCTAAAGAAAAGCACAAATGCTTCTTTTAATATATTTTCCAAGTCTACCTTACAAATACAACATACATGGCTTTATATAGCCTCAAAATGAAACTACTAAAGGTATTCCAAGAGTTGTAACATTCCTACTTTATGGCCATAATTAGCCATTATGTAAATGTAACCGAAATTAAATAACAAGTCTTAAAATACAATAACTCTAAATTACTCTAAATTGTAACCCACCCAAAATTTACAACAATCAAACTTCATTCTTCTTCAATGTAGCATGAATTGAAACATCTTTTTGATAATTTTGACAACCTTTTCTTCACATCTTCATTGAAGTATATTGTATGATTGATGTCTCTTGGTTCATATCACCTACCACTAATAGAATAGCTTCGTCCGAGAAATGCGTCCCCTTACTAATCAAAATCAAGCTCATAGTCACGGGCGTGGTCTGCTCCTGCCCCTTTGCTTTACTCATTTAGGGCTTCTGAGTGACGTACACAATATCGAACTCTAAGAGTCACATCTGCCACCTTGCCCATGAAGGCTGGCTTTTCAAAGAGATACTGAAGCGGGTCCATCCTTGCAATCAGCATGGTCGTATAGTTCAAGATGTAGTGGCGTAGGCATTGCGAGGCTCATGGTTGAGCACAACCGCTTTTTTCTAGAACCGTATACCTTGTCTCTCATAATCAGTGAACTTCTTGCAGATCGAGTATATTGCTCTTTCTTTCCTACCTGTTTCATCGTGGTGACCAAGGACAGACACAACTCATGGATCCTTTCATTACTTACAGATGCATCAGGAGAGGTCGACCAGGCGTTGGCGGTACCAGGATGGGAGGATTGAATAGAGATTTCTGCACTTTGTTCACCTTTGGCAATGCTCCTTCCCTGTGTCTATCTTTTCTTCAAGAAGGCGGGGTCTTGCCCAAGACTTGTCGATCATGTCATCGACATAGACCCACATTTCCCCTTGTTCATCATATCATGAAAGAGCACAGTCATGGCTCGCAGGTAGGTCGCCCCGGCATTCTTTAGACCAAAGGAGGCATCACCTTGTAATAGAACGTACCCTTCTATCTGATATGGTGATAACCGCTGTTTTCTCTCTGTCTTCCTCGACCATCTTGCTTGATCCGGTTATATCAAGAGAAAGCATCCATAAAGGACAGCATCCCATGTCCAGCGGTCTTGTCCACCAGAACATGTGAGGGGAAGAGGAAAATCTTCTTTTGGGCTTGCCTTAGGCGTCTTTGGACTCAGGGAACCAGCTTTCAAATTGAGGGAAAAACCAACCATTCGAAGCGTGACCATCCAATTGAATCTCGTTACCCCATGGATTCATTCTTAGTTAGTTAGGAACCTGACTCGATAGCGCAGGCACAAGACCTTTGAATGCAAACAAAGAATGGCGAGACCGCATATAAAAAGGTTTGGAACCCAAGCTGACCTTATTATTATTCAATAAAGGGGAAGGTTTGATAAAGGGTAGTAGGTGTAGGTCTTTCCAGCCTCATTAATGCAATGGAACTCAATCACTTTCAGAACTGGCCTTGGAAGGAAATCTTTATTCAAATCATATAATCTTTCAGAAGCTGGCATCGCTAGTGGACTCCTTCTCGTCGACAGCCAGCAGTTGCCGGACGGTACTTCCTTGCCTTCAGCCTAGCCGCCTTGCCCGCCCTTTCGGACTACCTTACTGACGGGCTTGCTTTCCTGCCTTCGGCCTTCAGACGGTATGCTCTAGTTGCTGCTGGCAGCTCTTAGCTGAATGCCTTGCTTTGCCCTACAGCTAGTGGAGACAACAACTAATAAGATTGACGAGAGAAGAACACATGTCGTGGTCGAGACAAATGATGATTGTCTTACTCATCCTTCTCTTCTTTCTAGGCCTGGACTAATGCTTCCTTATGTCCGCCATTAGCTTAAGGCTAGTGTAACGGAGGGCTTCCTCGCAAGAAGCTTTATAGTCAGGGACAGCTTGTTTGCCTTTCTTCTTTCTTTTCCGTACGCTTGTTTGCCTTTCTTCTTTCTTTTCCGTATGTTAGGGTCGTTCGGGCGTAAAACCGAGTTGCATACTGGGCTGGGTGAAGCTTAGTCCTTCGGACCTTTCAATCTCGCAACTTTAGTAGCTAGGCACTTGCACGCTTTAAGGGCAGTTTCAGGTATTGCACTAAGAAAGACTCCGGCCGTTGCTAAAGGTCAGATTTTCACTCAATTTCTTTCAAATTGAAAAAGAAGAGGAGCAAGCAAGATCAGGCTTTTCAGGCGTATCGCGCAGGAGCTCGAAAGCTGCGAAAAAAGTAGAGCTGTGAAATCGCTGTGGTGAGGTATTGGATTGGAAGTGTTCAACGAATCGAGAGAAAGACAAAAGAAAACAAAAGATCACCGTGCTATACTGGCAGAGCTTCTGCAAAACGAGGTAGGTATAGGTAGCTTTCGCTAATGAGAGATGGGTTTGGGGAGTAGGTCTCCTAATTCATGGAATTAGTTTGATCTTTATTAGTTTCTTTTTAAAGCTTCATTCTCCTTCCACTTTGATTGAGCTCAACCCCATTTTAGAATCATGGAAGACTCTCCCACCCAGAGCAGCGAAACTAACGACTCTTTTATAAAGTCAAGTAGAATTAATTACCTACTTTTACACTCATTTGAAAGCTGAATGAGATAATAGACTTACATCACCTTTTTCTTCTCTGATTTCACTCTAAAGCAATTATGAGACTGACTGAACCGACACCCTTTTCTTTTACCGATGGAACTCTTGAACAAGGGGCTGAGGATTGAATGGAATCTCTTGTAAACTCAATCACTACTGAACGAACTTGATTGAACGCGAGGTAAACAGGAGGATGATTCTTGACTACTCTCCGGTAAACAAAGAAAGATGAATGAGACTGAACCACTTACTTCCCCTTTTTCGATATTCCCTGAACTTATTGAACTCGGGTAATTGCTAAGTCAATCCTCTTGATGAATGAAACAGTAAACACTCAAGAAGCATGATCCTTCACTCCTCTCCCTTTGGTCGAGCTCTTTCACTCGTTCGCCTCGTAACCTCGGGCTCACCGCTTCGCTCCTCTCCCTTTACTTACTGTCGAGCTCTTTCACTCCTTTGTTGCTTGCTTACTTTCACTCCTGCCCTGATATTACCTGACCTGAACTACTGAACGCACCTTCTTGATCTTCTCCTCCTTCTCAAATGAAAGATTCGTTAGACTGTAAGGACCATTTCTGATTTAGTCGATGCTTTCCCTTATTTTTAGGGCTATTTGAGAGTATAGGTAATTCCATATATTAAGTCAATCCTCTCCTGCGACACCCTTTTATTGATTTAACTCGGCTTCGCTCATTCACAGTCAGTTCGTGTTCGTTCACCTTTCACTCTTTGTAAACTAAGACTCAACTCAAGCTTTATTCATTCTCGTGAACTACCTAACTTGTCCCTAATTGAGCTCTTGAACAAGGTCAAGCCGAAAGAAGAATAAATGAAGACGATATTGTTGAACCCGAACCTCTATTGCCGGAACCTTCTCAATCACCTTTACTGACTAGAGAGTCAATGAAGACGCTTAACTCCTTTACAGAGAAAGAAGAAATGAAGCAAGACAAGCATACTTAATGAGAGTGAACCTATCTTTACAGTGAAAGAAGAAATGAAGGGAGAAGAAGAATGAGCTACTGAACGATCAAACACTCTTTCACTCGTTAAAAGCCAAAGAGAAAGGGGAAAGAACACCCGGACTGTCTACTCTTCTCTTATGTGTGTGGCCATGGGCTTTCCCTTCTGTAAAGTCTATAAGGATTCTATATAAGGATCAAGTCTGGGCTAAGCACCTTTGGGACCCCCTCTTAGTTCAATTTCGCTCGAAAGAAATGGTAATCTGTCTGTCTTCCCTTCATTTTTTATTCACTTATATTCTCTTCTTCGATTCCTTTCCATTAAGGTAGGTATATATAGACTAAATCGAAATTCATCAGATATGAAGAAAACCAACCACTTATAGGACTGCGATAACGTCCATATGAAAGGCTACGTATGAGTTTCTCAACGATAGGTATTACTTTCATTCAATACGTATCATTTCGTTACACTCATTCAGTCTCACTGCCAGAGCTCGTTCGCCTCGTAAACTCGGTCTCAGAATTCCATTGCCTAGAAAGGAAGCCAACGCTAATTTCCATGTTTAGAGTGGAACACTAGAAAGAATGAAAACCTAGACCAGTAGTACTAGCGAGGGAGAGACCACTGATAATTCACCAATGAGGACTATGAAAAGAAAAGTAGTTTAGCGCCTTTTTTCAAACTCCCTATCGAAAGTGTCCATTAAGACAATATTGAATAAGACCCTGAAACCCTTAAGACAAAGTCAATCTCAGCACAAGAGCCTCAACCAGTCATACAACTTTTGTTAGGCGAAATTATGGAAGATAGGTACGAAGCAAGGGATGTAAGCTAGCCTTGCTCTTAGCTCTTACGATAGGTAGTACCTTACTCGCTTACTATAAGTTTCATGTTCCTGGATTGATCGAATGTAGTGCACATCTTCTTAGGTGAAATTGGCTTGGTGTTCAGTGTGGGCTGTCTCCCCTATCAAAAAATAGTCAGAGTAAAGAGAAGGAAAGGGGGTGGAGGAATTGGTCGACTCATCAGGCTCACCGGTGAGGAGAAGACGAAACTCTCCATTTTACCCGGCATGATAAGCCCCGTCACCTCTCTGTCTCCAGCCATCATTCTATTCTTAGATAATCCAAGCAATAGTTCCACCAACAACTAGCATCTATTAGTTAAGGTTAAGTGGTTGGGGTACGGTACGCAGAAGCATAGGGAGTGATAGCAGCAATTGATCCTGATCTGGTTTTCTCAAGACTAAGAGCATTCCTACCTACGGGATTTAGATTAAGAACAACCAATGGTGGAGGCAGTTGATCTTAATCAGCTAATTAAGAATTACAAGACAGGCTATACGCCGGAGTGAAAGGAAGGCAAAGATCTGGAGGCTAATATGATGGCACAATCCTGGAAAGCAAAGACAAGCCAATATGGACAGCGGTAACGGGAGTTCGAGTAAAAGGCTGGCTTGTAGTACGAAGGTAGGAGTAGGAGAGGCGGGTAAGGAAGGAAGGAGTTCTTTCTTTTTTTCTTTTTAGAGTAGGAAGGCAAAGTAGCTGAATCATCTGCAAGCTGGACACTGACTAAGCGCAATGCTCGGAAATCATAAACTGGAAAAGCGTGAACTAAATTCAAGCTTGCTTGGCATGAAGTACGCATTCAGTTAATGGCATTTAGGTTTGTCATGCTTTGGAATCTAGTTCATAAGTGAGCATGAAGCTTTGGCTCTGTCAGTCATATCTTTCTTATCTCCCTCTCGAGACAAAGAATAAAAGAATATAAGGGGGGTGGAAGTTGACTATTCCCAACAGGCGAATTTGTGTGGATCTATTATAGCAAAGAGGTTCAGTATGCAAAAAACTTGGGTTACAAGGTTGGAGATTCTGATTTGAAAAGTGTTCTAGTCCTTTTTTCAAAATGTATCTCATCACTGCAAGTAGACAAAAATCTAATCAATCTAAGAAGAAAGGTGCCGAAGCTATGTCTTATATATAATTCTTCTCCTTATGAACGCACTATACTATATGGGAGATTGATGGATTAGGTATTAATCCAGAAAGTAGAGTAACTGAGATAAGATATACGCACTATAGAGAGATTTGCGGAATTGCTAAAGAATCAATCTTTCTTCGATATTAAGAATTTGGGCGATCATTACTTTTGACTTATAAGATAAAGACTGATGATGTTAACGACATTGACTGGAATCCCCCTACCTAGAATTAGCTGTTCAAATGTCGGCTGCTATTACAACTTATTCATATGTAGAAGTCCATTTTCAGAGAAAACTCTTACTGAATACTATTACTATACTGATTCAGCTGTTCCAGTAAGTTCAATACCTGAAGAAGAGCTTTCATCGACTGAATTGGGAAAATGAAAGAGAGAGTATAAAGTAGATACTGGTTACTTCTTAGCACCTAAATCCTATCTATTAGTGACTCAAAATGATGATATACTTCTACTTAAACACAAAGGTCCAGCTAAAGACTTAGTAAGCGGTGAGTGGTATCAATCAAAATACAATGAACCCAACCAGAGTGAAGTAATTCGACATAGGCGTAATTTCTTTGTTGATAGAAAAAAAAGCAAATTAGTTTGAAAAAAAGATATGAATATCAATCTTGGAATCAAAATGGATAGAAAAAGAGATCCAGTCTATGATCAGAATCAGATTGTTGTTAATACTCAAGCTCAATCAAGAAATAACAGACTTATGTGGGTGGGTCTAATTAACAAACTGAAATAGGTAGGATGAACTGAAAGAAAAAGAAGATAGAGACGAAAAGACAATTCCGACTCCCCACAGTATAAATTCTATATACTAAAATGTAATAGGAATAATCAGAATAATAGAAGAAGAACCAATAAAAGGTGACTACTAATATTAGATTAGATACCTAATACAGAATACAGAGAAAAAATGTATCAAATTGCTTGATTTTGCTTTCTATTTTATATAATACTAATATGAGACAAGCGCTTTATTCTAGTCGTGGGAAGGATTCCTCCATTAGATCTCGCCTGAAGAAGGAGGGGATTTCTTTGCCCTTGACAAATAATCTTTACTACCTTTGAGAGCGGGCCCCTGAACAAATGTGCAGCAGATGATTTCGTTGCAGTTATTCCTCCACTTACTTCTTCTTGGCATCAAAGAAAGCTGCCCTTTATTCCTTGCATCAACAAGGCAATCCCGCATAAAGAAAGGCTACTGACTTGGCTGATTCAACAAGGAGGGAGGCATCCATTCATTCAAACAGCTCCCATTCCTATGTTGACACAAAGAAAAAGGAGGGAGGGGGCTTTCTTTCTATCCATTACTTTGAATAATCATAAAGGCTTACTAAACCAGCAAGATATGAGTCATAAAGATCACATCTCCTTGAAGTACAGCAGAGGAAACCTTCTCGTTGCTGATCCTGCAAGAACCGCTACCGCCACCGACTCTATCTTAACGTCTATCTTAACGACCGGTAAAAGCCCTCTTTCTAGGATATGTCACTGCTCGGGGAGGAATTCATTCTTCTCCAAATCACCTCTTCCTTTATTTCAATTTGAGAAAGAAGTCAATTTATCCAGATTCAAGTTAACCTAATAGTTAATAGTGCAGCGGATTCTGTAAGATAGAAGGAATTTGATTGACATCCCAATGAGAAATGAGAAAGAATAGGATATATATATAAAGGATTTAATCCAGTCTCAAGCCAACTTTCTTTACCGGATCTTGAGAGGTCTGCCCGTCCGGTGAGAGAATCCACTTATTAAATCCTTTCCAATAAAACTTCGTTAGAATTGTACTGCAGGGATTTGGTCAAAAGCAACTTTATAGCAGCTTTCCATGCTTATGACACTTCCTATGATTGATTCCTTACTATAGAAAACAAATATAACATTTTAGTCCCCAGATAAATAAGACTTTGAAATTGATCTTTAGTCATATTCATTCATGTTAAAGTCATGGGTTATCCGGTAGTCTTCTTTTCAGAGTATATGCTACCCTGGTATTCCACTATATTAACTCATAGAAAGTGAAGCGTATAGTTAGATTCTTGATTTTGGTAAAAGCAGGGCAACCACATTTCTTTCTTCTTGCTCACTATACCTTGACTATCATGTTTGCAACACTATTGTTGGTATCCGTAGAGCTGGAAGAGAGAACCTGCCTCAGATCTACTCTGTTTTTGAGGAACTGAGTAAACGGCCCTCTAAACGAAATTCGGTAGAACTACATTTGGGTCTGATACCAATAATATTTCCATCATTACTATAACCAACCTTAGAAGATCTCATTTTTTATCTTGAGTAGGTTATGTAGGCACTCGGCCCTACTCGGGGATAGTAATTGGAAATGGCGGGCTCGACCTTTGACCAAAAATCAAATTAATGAATGAAACAGCTGACGGCGGCGGCTAGAAGGGATTGCTATACCAGCGCAGCCAGACCAGATTCTATAATGAATTGAATAACGAAAAGCTAACGAACTTAAGGAAGAACACCCAGTTAATGCAGAAATTTCCTTAAGGATCGCAGTGTAATAGCGACTAGCGGACCCACCCCCCCTCAGTCAAAATCATTATCCCTTGGAATTTCCATCTTCGAGTTCTTCTGGAAGACCTCAAGTCACGGCTTCCCACCCAGTCTTAGTGGAATCGCTTAAGTATTAAAAGAGCTAGTCAAAGAGCTAGTCAATTAGTTCAGTCTTATTATTCCGGCAGTCACTTAGTGCGTCTTCCTTTTAATCAATGGAAAATACAAGACAATAAAAAACATAGTTCTATTATGTTTATCTTATAGACTTGAAAGTCAAATCAAATAGAAAAGAAGATTATTCTCAAAATGAGCTTAATCAGCAGACTTCCCAGCGCCAACAGGAGCCTGCAAATTCAAGATCTATTATTCCTAATAATCTGACTCTTAGTTCGTTAGGGGTCAAAATGAGAGGCCATCATAACAAGCCTATGATGAGGAGTTAAGTCTTCTCTACTCATACCCTTCCTGTAATTGATAGCATCTCCCTCCCCTCTGAATGAATTGCTGCTGGATTTGAGACCGGCACGAGTTGGTCATACAAGTTGCTAAGCTAAGCCCTTCACAGGTGATGCATCAACATCTTGTAGTCAATCTCATTCCACAATTCCTTCCTCCATTATTCTTAGGATATATTTTTTGGGACCAAATCCCTCTCTCAGAGATAGGTAGAAGTTTTCATAATATCTATGAAATGATAGATTTGTTAAATATTAGATCTACGCCTATGTAGAAGATAATCGTGTGTCAGAAGAATTCTTTGATGCGGCTGAGTAATTCTCTTCAAGTGAAAAGGCATCATTGGTAGGCGGACAAGCGAGAATTCCTGTGGCATTGGGAATAGGTAATCGCAGTGAATCGGGCAATTCGTTAAAGGATATCCGTATAATGAGTACCTTTTCTGAAACCATACCGCTCCTCTCCCTCTTGGTCTCGTGGCTTCGTTCACTCCTGCACCTATATGGTTTCGTTGCTTCGCTCCTCTCCCTCTTGGTCGAGTGGCTTTCGCTCCTCATTTTGATTCTGGTAAAGGGTGGGAATCAGTCCACGAATGAGTTCCTTCTTTAAAATCTCTCCGGTTTACACCAAGGCATAGTAGCTTGTTTATGTCTGATTAACCTCAAGGCGCCTTTTAGAGAAAACAGGGTGATCACGCACGCATCCATATAACTCTGTCTTCTTGCTCACTGCTTAAGGGCCTTATGGCTCTGATACACTCCCCCATTTCTTGCCGATCTTGATTTGCAGCTGCAGGGGGGGACCATCTGGAATTATGAATTAGAAAGTCGCTATTTTTCACTTTGACATTTTTGGGAACACACCAGACTCCCCTATGATTCACCATACATACCTTTACACTATAGAATCAATAGGCAGCCAAGAGTCATACCAGAGAGATGTATTGGTTCCATTGCGAACATCATGTATAATAAATATCTCTTATAGCCAACTCTCTCAACACCTGTCAAACTTTCCTACAAACCCAACTACCATTATTTGGTGGGTTTAATACACCAACAAAATGCTCCTATTTTTGAGAAGCATTCTATGTATATCCTAAATAGCTGCACCAATCAAGCACCTTCTTTTCATTTCAAATAAATAGGTAAAGGGCCAAACTACATTCCCTTTGAACCATATCAGGACCTGACCATAAGAACCTTCTGCAGATCTTCTTATCAATTGTCTTCAAATCAAAACTCAAACCGGCACTGGCAGTATGAACACAGTACTCAAGTAAACACTTTCATGCTAAGGATGGAACCCTGAACGAATCTGTTGTACAGCATATTAGACGTGATATGAACCAAGAGACATCAATCATACAATATGCTTCAATGAAGATGTGAAGAAAATATTGTTGAAATCATCAAAAGTATTTCAATTCATGTCACAATGAAGAAGAATGAAGTTTCATGTGATAAATTTTGGGTGGATTACAATTTAGAGTTATTGTATTTCATTAATGTAGTTTAAGAGTTTTTATTTACTTTAGGTTCCAATTACATAATGGCTAATTATGGCCATTAAGTATGAATGTTACAACTTTTGGAATGCCTTTAATAATTTCATTTTGAGGCTATATAAAGCCATGTATGTTGTATTTGTAAGGTAGACTTGGAAAATATATAGAAAGAAGCATTTGTGCTTTTCTTTAGCCAATGGCTAAGTTTCTTTGCAATTCTATGTAGTTTAGATTGCATGTAGAATCATTCAAGCTCGACATGATCAATCTTGCTTGTGGAGTGATTCGAATCTCAAACAAGTGTTTGAGATATTTGATCAACAAGAGTCATTCAAGCTAGACATGATCGATCTTGCTTGTGGAGTGATTCGAATCTCAAACAATGTTCTTGTCTTGAGATATTCGATCAACAAGGTAATCCGAATCTTATTCCCCTTGTATTGATTCCTTATCTTATCATTTACCTTCCTGTAATGTAAACTAATGTAGTTGTTCGTCAGTAAACTAATGTAGTTGTTCGTCACTATAGGTAAGCTTTACCGCTTCCTTCCTTTAATGTAAATGTTGTTAGCTTGCTAGAAGAGAGAGGTTAGCTTTACCGCTTCCTTCCTTTAATGTAAATGTTGTTAGCTTGCTAGAGATGTTAGAGAGAGAGGTTAGCTTTACCGCTTCCTTCCTTCCTTTAATGATTAGCTTTACCTTACCCCTTCTTTCCTGTAATGAATATATTGTTGTTGCTTGCCTGCTGCTTGCTTTCTGTAGACTAGGGGTAAGCCTTACCGCCCCCTTCCCGTATGTAACGAATGTTGTTAGCTTGGTTGCTCCAGAG
This sequence comes from Cucurbita pepo subsp. pepo, assembly GCF_057944985.1. Taxonomy (NCBI): domain Eukaryota; kingdom Viridiplantae; phylum Streptophyta; class Magnoliopsida; order Cucurbitales; family Cucurbitaceae; genus Cucurbita; species Cucurbita pepo. The sequence continues at coordinate 9,123,200 of NC_141808.1, forward strand.
GTTACTTAGAAGAGAGTATAAGAGAGGACTTGCTGCCCTTCTTTCCTCTAATGTAATAATCTTATCTTGTTGTTGTTGTGCTCTATAAGTGAATGAGCGAAGCCCCTTTACCCATAGGGGAGGTGAAGGAGCTTGAGCTTTACCTTCTTTCTTCCTCTAATGTAATAATCTTGTTGTTTTGTTGTTCTCTTGAGAAGAGAGAACTTTACCCTTCCGTAATGTAAACGTTGTTGTTCTTTCATGACTAGCTAGGGCTTTACCCTTCCGTAATGTAAATGTGTTGTTCTCTTGCTCGTCAGGTTAAGTAAGGTTACTTAGAAGATTACAAGGAAGGAAGGTAAGTAGTAACATACATAGGTTCACGTCAGGGAATGAATATCGCTTAATGAGTAGACAGTTGGAAGTGTAATGTCAGTATAGTAGGGAGAGGGAAGAAGTGTAAGTAGTCCGTAGTAAGTTCTTCCAGTATAGGCAGTAGTAAGTGTAAGAGTTGGAAGTAGCTAGCTAGCTTGATCTTTAGTCTTGACTTGGTCCTTCCAACCCAGCAAGCAAGAAGAGAAGTGCGTTCAGTAGTATGGATCATAAACAGTAGTAGGTCAGGATCATGTAGTAGTTTAGGATCTGAGAAAGAGACGAATCGTGAAGAAGCTGCTTTACACCTCCTTCAATCAGGAGTAGAATGAATCTTGTAGCGAATACGTTCTTTAGTCTAACTAAGGAAAAAGAAGTAGTTAAGGATTGGACTTGTTCAAGAAGAGTTGGACAGACAGGTTACGGAGAACAACAACTACCAGTTACTTACTTCAATCAGGAGCAGAAGTACAACATAGTACAGGCAATGAATGTAATTTAATTACTTCAATCAGTTGAAGGAGCGAAGCTGCCATACCGAGGGGTGAAAAGAGCGAGACCGAAGGCAGAGGGGCAGAGGAAAGAATAACTACTACTGACTAATACTACTTAACGAGTTCAAGATTATATGAATTAGGAGTTTAGCAGTAGAGTAGATAGAAGTTCAGTAAAGGACAGGAGGGAGAGAATATGCTCGGACAGAGTTGGAAGTGAAAGAGTTAGTTAATTCATTAGCTGCAGCTTTCTTTATCAATAGAAATAGAATAGGTTACGTACGAGCTTGACCTTCCGCTCAGCTTAGTTACATACAAAGAAGAGAAGGTGAAGTAAAAGAGTTACTTCCTTCCATCAGTCTTATTACATTAACATTAAGCCTAAAATACCGGTAAAGTAAGGAGAAAGAAAGACTAACTCTCAACAATCAATACACTGAATTTACCTATAAAAGAATAATATAATGAACAAGAAACAGAGACCGTAAACATAGTTAGTTAGTTCAACCCTTCAGTCGGCGAGTAACTGAATTAGTTACTTTAGCAGTCAGTCAAAGAGTGAAAGCAAGAAAAGATCAAGAGCTGTTCAAGTATCGGTCAGGGAATAGAATAGAGTAAGTATAAACAGAATGAGTAAGTAGTAAAGGAGTGAAGTTCAGTCAATCAATCAGGAATAGGTTCAGCAGCAGACAATCAGGAATAGGTTCAGCCGCAGATCCTTCTTTTACGTCTCATGAAGCTTTCGTTGAGTCTGACAGTTACAAAGTTTAATGCAGCTTTCCTTCGGTCTTTGTTTACTGTGAAAGAATAGATTCACAACTGGCCATACCATACATATGTCCTCTTAAGGAGGAGAAAGAACCAATGATACGGGGTTTACTAGGTGACGGATTGAATTAACTGACTCGACAAAGAAAGAATCCATAGGTTCAGGAGAATGCAGAAATAGAATAGAAGAATAAGAGTTTATAGGCGGATTGATTCTCTTTCAAACACTATAGAAAGAGAGTCAAAGAGTAAGGGTGATGGTTTCCTCTTTCAAAGGGTTGGTTAGTTAGCTTTCTTCTTTCAAACACTATAAAGGATCAAGAATCAATAGCAATAGGAGTTTCCTCTTGACTTCCTTCCGGTTCAGGAGTGAAAGAAGGATTTCAAGAAAGAAGCAGCTGATAGTTGTAGACGAGTTCAATCAAAGGATCGTTAATCTTGTCTTGCTGCAGTCTTGACTTACTTCCGGTTCAGTCCCTCAGCAGCTTTACCCATAGACAGACAGGTAATTGAGTGCGAAGCCGAGGTTCCTTCTTTCCATTCATTTACTAGAACAAGAAGTAAGGGATGGATCATTAATCCTCTCTTGCTTCAGTCTTGACGGATTCTTCTTTGATTTACTCGACAGTAAAGGATGCATAAGGAACAAATGAATAGAATATCCTTTATTTACTACAAATACTGTAACAAGATCAAAAAGCATATAGGGGAATGAGCTTCTTCATCTTCTCTTGCTTTAGTCTTTCTTATAGCTTTACACTACACCTTCCCTTCCTTGTTCAACAATAAATGTAGAACGATAGAGAGAGTTAGTAGTTCCGCAGACTGATAGGTTACGCGGTTCGGGTCATTAATAAAGTAAACAGTAAAGGGTCCTCCCGCACGCTCAGGATCAAGAGTAGTTCCATCAGTAAAAGCCTTAGATAATAAGCAGAAGGAAAAGATAAGAGCTCAGATTCATTACGGACAGTTAAACAAAGAAGAGAAGAAACAGTACAGGGAATAACATCAGTTCAGTCTTCACTTCCTCTTCAGTAAGTAAGTAAGTAAGTAATTCAGCAGTATAGGTTACAGAGAAAAAGGAGAATGAGTATGAATGAGTGGGTCAGGAGGACAAGAAGTTGTTGAGGCTTTCCCTTCTTTCAAAGACTGTAAACAAATAGGAATAGGTTCATTTGGTAGCTAATTCATTTACTAAAGAAAAGAACTACACTTACTTGACTCCGCAATCCGGCTAAAGAAAGAAGACGACGAGAATAGGTTCCACTGAATTAGTAAGTAAGTAGGGAGTTGGGTTAGAAGTCTAATTAAGTAAGCAACCTATTTACCCACTGAAATAAAGCTAAGAAATAGAGAGAGGTTGCGTGCGGTGGCAGGCAGGCAGGGAAGCAATGAGCGAGACCCATTAGGTTAAGTAAGTAAGGGGAAGAAAGAGAAAGAATCCTGTCTATTTACTACCTTAACTTGTCAAAGAGTGAAGAAAGCAAGCAATCAAGGATCAGATACAGAAGAAATAGGTTACAGAGGTTAGGTTTCTTTCGTTCAGTCTTACAGTTAGGTGTTCCGGATCATTAATAAATAAATAAATAGGATTAGGATACTAACACTTACTTACTGACTTCAAAAGGAGTTATATCAGTCAAAGGAATAGAATAGTAAGTACTCCTTCAACGGAGAAATAGAGTAGTTGTTAGTTAAGGTAAGGAGAGAGAAAGAAGCTTAGTAAAGAAAGTCACAAAGGATAAGGCCAGGCTGGAGTAGAAGAGACAGACCTTAAGTAAAGGGTAGGATATAATTAATCTTCTTTCTTTGTCTTTTACCAACTGTATAGATAAAGGGAGGGTGTGTGGCGGCTGAGGCAAGCTGCTAACTCCTTCATTCTAGAACACTGTAACACCTCGCTCAGGTTAGGTTCATACAATAGAATAGTAAAAGAGGAGTTCAGTCAACTAGAATATTAATAAATAGGAGAGAGCGGAATAGAATAAGGTTTAGAGAGTACAAGAGTGAAATAGTAGCTTGACCCTAATTCTTCTCATCCAGTTTACCTAGTTCCCTTCCGTTCAAGAGTGAATGAAATAGGAGCGCTTTACCTGATTCTTCTCATCCAGCCCATGTAAGTAAAAGAGTGAAATCAGTCAAAGGTTCATGAGTTTACAGTTCAATCTGGTTCATCAGTAATAGTCCTATTCTGTTCTGTCGAATGAATAAGGAGTTACGTCTCCCTTCTGTTTCCCTTCTTTCTTTCTTTCACTGTTAAGTCTCATTCTCTTCTTCTTCTTCCGGTTCAGTCTCTCTCTTAAGGGAGCGCCGGTCAGTGTCCTTTTGCCTCTGAGTCGTAAGCACTCACTGCCCAAGAAGAAGTAGAAAGTCGGTCTTCACTCCTGCCCTAAGAAGTAGGGCCCACTCCGTCCAAAGCTTCAACTAGCTCTCCGGGGCTGGGTAAGCAGGTTCAACCCCCAACTCCAAAGGCTGGTTCAACTCCTGCTTGATCAGATGCAAAAGTTGTATGTTCTGGTTCCCCAGGATTTCAACAACCTTGATGCTCAAAGTTTGAGATTGACCGTCCGCTTCTTCCTAAACATCGGCTCTTCAAGCTGGAGCAGGAATTATCCCGGTCGACTAATGTGAGAATTAGTGAGTTAGGAGTTGTGCCTTAATCTTCCGAAGTTCAGGTCTCTCCACATATGTTATGGCATAACCGATCCTCAACGTTAGCAAGCCTTGCTATTCGGATGAAAAGAATGTCTGTCATCCTAATGAAAGCCGGATTCCTTCCCTCAAGGTTTGTTTACCTATCATGTCACTCAAAGATGAATCCTAAAGAAGAAGGAAAAACGCCAGCCCTGCGCTTATGGCGGAAGAGGAAGGCAAATAGTCAAGTCAAAGCTGGAAAGTGAGGCTTAACTTATTTAGGTAGGAGTGGGGCGTAGCAATTAGCCAGTCTAACCTAGCCATTTAGATAATCATTCCTAATCCATTCTTCTAGTTCTACTATTCTTCGCAAATTCCAATCGAATGGTAACAATTAAGGGCATAAACGAAGTCAACGGATTTCCTTCTAACTAGCGGCTGAGAGTAAGCAAGCTACCTTCATTCAACAGATTTGTGGTTGAGTCAATAAGATGCTCTGGGTCGGGAATCTTTTCTCTTCTCTTTTGCATTTCCGCTGCCTGCATTCTTTTTTGTGTCCGTCCGTATCGCAAAGCTGGTCGACGCCTGCTGTAATGGTTGAAAATGGCCAACCAAGACCCCCTAATAAAGCTTCGATAAAGCAAACGATTCGTTCCGACAACTTCGGACCAGATTCACCCCTTTGAATTAGCCTTACAAAATCGATCGGGCGGGCTGGTTGGGAAGGGGTTCTTAGTGGAGAAAAGAATCGCTGAGAGATAGATTCGACTATTTGGTCAGGACGAATGAGTGGCTGTGCAGCATGCTTCGGAGGAGATTGACCCTGAGAGTAAGTCCAGTCAGAAAGGGGAGGCCCGCTGTCTAGACTGCATTTCGGGAGTTTGAACACCATCCCATTTCAACCAAAAAGACAACCCTGTCAAAGGTATCTAACCTTCCTTCCTTATGAGGGGAAATCCAATTCCGTTTTGTCTTTTTTGCATAAAAACCACCCACCGGTAATATATATATAGAAATTCATTTGGAACCCAGTTCTTCCGACCATTTTAGAAAAGCGCATACTTGCTCCTCAAAAAAGAACCTCTTCTGTCAGGGAGCCCATTAGATATTTACCTAAACCAGTAGGTCCTTGAGCAGATCCCACCTTAGCCCCAAGACGAGTAAATGCTTGAGCTTAAGTGAGAAGGGCCTCCTCCCCCCGCTGGGATTTTGCCTCTATCGTGTTTACTGGGGGGGACCCTCGATCCAGAAGGTATGCCATGGCTACTATCGAGATATACATGGCCGCCTCCCTTGAAAGCTCTTGGTGCTGCGACTATCATCGGTAAGTCGGATCAACATCGGGATTAGAATCCACTGCAAAAGAAACTAAGTCAAACGCCTATTTGCTCTGGATCTACTGGCCCGGACGCTTGCTTGAATCTATTCCACCGCAAACAACGGAATATACTACTGCTGACTAGATCTTCCTTCCGCTCTCTTGTTATTCTTCTCACCTTTCACTGCCTCAGCTGCTGGGACTGGAACTGATTCCACATCTGGCACTCCCCATTTCTATGGAGATTTATAGGGCGAGTGTCTAAAGCCCGGGTTATCTCTCATCGAAGAGAAGAATTCCTATTCTTCTTGTTCTGAAGAAACCTAAGCGATTCCTTCTCAACCTGGGCGATGCTACCCCGAGAAGTGCTCCTCTCGATCAATTCCATTCTAATCTTTTACAGAAGAGAAAGTCAAGGAGGAATTGTGAATCAATAGAAAAAGAAGAGAACGAAAGGAGAAGAAGATAGAAGAGAATTTCTTGAACGAGGTAAAGTAAAGCAGCTCTCAAGGAATTGACTGAATTTGCGCCTTACCCTTTCTTCATTTCCAAATCTCAAGTCAAGGAGGAAATAGAAAAAGAAGAAAGAAGAGAACGAAAGGAGAATCAATATCAAAAGAATCGGAAGGCGAATCGGAATTGAGAATAAATAGGAAAAGGGTGTCGGTTTCGGTGAAGGTGAAGGTTGAACTATCTCTTTGATTTACTCTCCTTGTCCTATATTATGTTCTATAGGCTGACTGCACTCCCTTTGAGGTAAGAACAGTTCCTTTTGATTCAATTGCAAGAAAACAACCCAACCTCTTTTTAGAGTTTGATACGAAGACTAAGCCAAACAGTCTATTTATACGGATTCCTCCAACCAAAATGAAAAAAGAGACTATATATATGACAGAAGCATCACCATCACTCTGTCTGTAGGCTGTTGGATGCCCCCTTCTTCCTGGCAACAAGATCAGATCAATAATAGCCAACTAGGAAAGCACAGTCATACTAGTGCCACGCCCAAAGCACCAAGACTGCTTATTCTGCTAAAACTGTAAAGAGACAAGACCTCTTATGCCGGAAAAGAAAGTCAAGTGCTAACGTGCAGCTCCCATTCCTACACCAAGAGAAAGCCTAAGAGAAGACAAGACCATGCTACCAGTCCTAGCTGGCACCGAAGCCAAGGGAAATTGAACAAGAGGAATGAAAGAAGAGCTTAGTCGTATTCAATTCAATGCGGGACGACCCAGCCTCCCAGATCCGCATCAGCGAGTGGTGTGACGACGACCAACTTGATTGAAAATCACGATTTGAATGTAATTGCCTCGGGAAAAGAGAGAACAAGCAGAACTGCTTTATCTGTTATATGAGAGGACGGCTGCCACTTCCGTATTACCATTGATTTAGGCAATCCCCAATCCTTACTAGACTAGATAAGGGGTCAGGAGATTCTGTAACCCCCTAACCCAGACCAGGATGCGCCTTTCTCCCTAAGCCTAGAAGCAAGTCAAGCGGTAAGAAAACCCATATCCCTTGTGAGTGCGTCTTTTTTTGATGATCTCGTTTTCTCAGATAGGACAGGTCGGTCAGGGGCAGGTGTCTTCGATATGCGATATCCGAGACTCTTTCTCAAGTGGGTATGAGATATCCGGTATGCGATGCGAGATGCGCTTTCCGAACAGGCTATATTGCTTTATCTCTCTGTCCTTTCTTTCCGTATGCGACGCGTGTCCTGGGTCCGATCAGATCAACCAGCGACCGGTTTACAGAACAAGGAGTGATGCAAGGGGCAGGAGATTGATAGAAGAACCCGGCCGAAGCTTGACTAAAAAGGGCTTGTGTTCAACTCCGGGGGTTGGCTGGTTGGAAGGGATTGCTTTCTGCCGTCTGTTTTTCCCTTCGAGATCTTCTCTTAGCAAAGTAGGTTCAAGTCACACTTTTTGCTTGCTACAAGCTGGGCTTAGGGACTGCAGTCAGCCGCTTCCTTCCCCTGTAGTCGTCAGCTCGTTCTTGACAGATCCGATCGGGTGTTCATAATCTGGAGTAAAAGGATTCGAACCTTTGCATGCCGGTACCAAAAACCGATGCCTTACCACTTGGCTATACTCCATACGGCCTTGTTTTGGACGGTAGAACGGGGAGAGGGGCGAAGACCTGAGACCCTCCGGGCGAAGAGGTTCAGACGCTCGACGAGAAAAGAAAAGGGAGAGGGGTGAAACCGCGAGACCGAAGGGAGAGGGGTGAAACCGCGAGACTGAAGGGAGAGGGGCAGGAGCAAAGCTATGAAACCTTAAGAGGAGGTTCAGGAATTGTGAGACCCGTAGGGCGAAGAGGTGAAACCGCGAGACCAAAGAAAGGGAGAGGGGGAAGGGAGAAGCAGGGCGAGACCGAAGGGAGAAGAGCCGTGCAAGAACGCGGGGATATAGCAAGTAAGCAGCAAGATTCTCTCTTGTTGGACCGACTACAACAAGCTCGTGACTCTAATAGAAAGAAAGGGTAAGAGCTCTCCTCTCTCTGTTCTATTTGCTTGCAACAATGCTATACCTATCAAAGTTGGCGAACGCTTCTGTAACCTTAGACTCGTTACGCTATTCGACTAAACTCGTTGGCTCCGCGTCCACCGAAAGTAGGTTACCTTCATCACCGTCAGCATTTGGTACTCTCTCGATAGCTTCTCTCGTTCGCTTCAAGCCTTTGGTGTAATGACCTGACCCGTAAGCCCTGAAGAAAGAAAAACATCAAAAAAAGAAATGGTTGCGGGAAACGACGTTCCCTTTGTAAAGTCGACCTTTTCCTTTTCTAACTAATGTGAGTTGACATGAAATGGATCACGGAAGAAGACGTATCCGATGAATGAATGATTCAATCCCCTCCCACCCACACGGGTTCTTCGATTCTATTGAAGGGGCGAAGGCCTGAGACCGACAGGCGAAGAGGCATAGGCATGAGACCGATAGGGAGAGGCAATGGAATTGTGAGACCCGTAGGGCGAAGAGGCGAAGACATGAAACCGAGTTGGAGAGGTAAAGGGGTTCCCCTTCTTCTTTCTATGTGAGGTGGGGCGTACGTCAGAGCGGAACCTATCTCGAACACAGAGCGCCAGCTCCGGCCTTAGATACAGTTACCATGCTTACCGGCTCTGACCATTGCCATAGATATTGGGGGTAGGCGAAGGTAGCTTGCTTCTCTTCTCCTAGGCTACCAGCACATGTGACTCGGGAAGAAAGAAAAGGCTGCGAGCGGTTCTTCGCTTTCTTGTTCTCGCCCAGCTCTTTTTCTTTATTATTTCCTAGAAAAAAGAAGAAGCTCCTGAATTAGCACAGGGCAAAATCAGCTGCAGGAGAACTGTACTAACCTGCCGACGGTGACTTTCACAGGGCTCCGTAGGAGAAGAAAGAAGGTCTGGGGCAAATTGATAATGAAGCGAAGGTCCCCCTTACTCCCTATTCTCTCTTAAAGCTTTAGAAAGCTCTAACTAAGATAAAGGGTTGGTTAAGAAAGAACTATTTACTGTAAACCATAGCAGTGACAGTCACTCAATGGAAATGTTCGCCTTTGGAATGAAGATGGATGAGCACTTGAACCTGGAACTGATGAAATTTGGGGAAAAGATGGAACTGGTCACTATACTGGGGGGGCGAGACATGACCGCGACTGAAGATTCAAGTACCGTTGAAAAGACCAAAGGAACGGGGGGAATGACTACCTGTAATAAAGCACAGGCTAATAGACCAGAAGAAGCAAGGCTTAGATTACCAGATCCTGGACACAATCTAGCCCCTTGCCTCGCCTTTTCTAGCCTCTCTCTCCTTCTTGCTTGCTTACCTAGCTCTTGTCTTAGTGACTCTTCTTCCTCTTTTCTAGGGTTTCTTCTGGTTAAAACGATCTATTTTGCATTTGCCAATGAATTGGATCCACCCCGATTTGATCAATAATGGGATTCTTGGCTAGAAGAAAGGTTCTATGACATGGACGCCAACTAACTCGTTGTCCCACCTAACAGATGATGAGATTCTCGATCGATTTGAGAGAATTTGTAAAAGTCTTTCTCACTATTCATTCTATTCGAGATAGGGTGGAGCTTTCGATCAAGATGTTCTCGCCTCCCCGGGCTCTCGCTTGAATTGGAACCTTTATGCGTTGGTAGGCTTTCGACTCAATCTAATAGCCTACTGGGCGACAATCAAAGAGAAAGTTGTCGCATGGGCTCATCAGATGATGCAGAACAGATTTCATAACCACCATCCAGCACCAATTATATTCCACATCCCACTTCAAACTTGTCTGTCGATTCCTTGGGGGGACTATTCTATTTAGTTAGAGAAAGGCATTCCAGCTTCAAAGGCAGGTGAGTCGAGTCAGGAAGGAGACTGCTGGGATTGGATCGGATCCATCCTACTCGAAGCACTCCACCACGAATAAGAGTCAGAAGGTTGGATAGGCAGTCGAGATAGTCACTCCTATCTGTAGGGTGGGCTTTCAAGACAGAGATGCACTACTCCATCTGGAAAGAGCTTTACCTCGTGGAGAAAGAGAAGAACACCTGATTTAAAGTAAAGGCCAGAAGGGAGTCAAAAATCAATAGAAAAAAGACCTTCCCGGCGGGACTCTACTACTGGGTCTTATTCCATCTCAAACTTGGATTAGGAAGAGTGCCCTTGAACTACAGATCCTGAATAATACACAATACAAAAAAAGAAAGAGATTCTCGACGAGAAAGAAAAAAAGGGGGGAGGAGAAGAGGAGATTCAGGATAGTCACTTCACTCCATATCTCGGGAACACAGATTCTTCTTTCATTTGCAATTCCTTTCTTGAGTGCGTCTTTGATGATCTCTTTTCTCAGATAGGACAGGGCAGGGGCAGGGAGAAGGGCTTCTTCCGCTTTACAATCGGAATAAGGAACCTTAGAATGAACCAACCCCACCTGCTGTCGATCAAAAAATGGGATTGGAGAGGTTCATGAGTAAGTAGGGAGAGGATCAAGATCAGAGAAAGAATAAAACACCTATGTTACCTTGTTCAAGAATAGTGAAACCCGAGTGAAATGAACGACAAAATAGGGAGAGGATAGAATTTGATAATTATTGGTCCGTCAGAGTGAAATCAGTCTGTCGAATGAATAAGGAAAGGAGTTTCGTCTTTGACAAGGGAGAGGAGTCCACTGTTCTCGAATAGTGAAAGAATAACTCACAATCACAGAATTGACCTCGTGTTTGAAGGGAGAGGTTCATGAGTTTACACAGTGAAAGAAGGAGAGAATATCCGAGTGAAGGAGGGAGAGTCAAAGAGTGAAAGAAGGTGAGTTCAGTAGTGATTTCGTTTACAGTTAAAGAAAAGAGAAGAGACCGTAAAATACCCTTGTTTACTAGGGGAAGGAGCAGTGTTTGAATAAATAAATAGGTTCAGGTTCCGTAGTTCAGGAGTGAAGGAGAAAGAATCTTTGTTACAGGCAGGAGAGAGTAAAAGAGTTCCATCAGGTTTAGTAACTCAGATCATAGAGTCAAAGGGGCAGGTTCATGAGCTTCTCTTTCTTTCCTTTCTCTTTTTCTTTTACCGATTGTAATGTAAAGAAAGGTTCTTCTTGACGCTTTACCTCCTGAAATAAGGGAATATCGGTTCAGGTCCTTCTTTCATGAATAGACTCTCCTGTCAAGCAGCAACCTCTTTGAGCTCTTACCGAATCCCAACAAAGCCTATCTTGAGATCACAACTTCCTCTTCTTTTTTCTTTCAAGGACAGAGAGAAGAACTTGTTTGTGGCTCCTTTTCATTCATTCTTTCTTCACGAGCTTGTAGAGAGCCCATGAGTTGATCAATAGTAATGGAATCAAAATCTTTCTCTTTCTCAATAGCAACAACAATATAATTGAATTTCGGATCGCAGGATTCTTTGTTCAATTACTCGAACATCCTCCAAATTCTCAGCATATCTACGCATTTGATTAACAAGAGCCAATACTGACTCAAAAGAAGAAGAAGAAAAAGAAGGTCAGGTAATAAAGTCAAAGGAGCGAAGCAAGCTGCTCGACCAATAGAAAGGGGCAGGAGAGAATATGCGAGAATGAATAGGTGAATGAGAAAGATCAGTTAAAGAATGAAGAGAGAGTTGAGGAGAAGAGAAAGATCAAGAAGGAATCTTGAGGATTGACTGACAGTGAACTCTCATTGATTCTTCGATAGGATTTACTGACAGTGAACGATCATTGATTCTTCTTTCGTCTTTACTGTTGAAATAGGGTAAAGCATCGATTTTCTCCCTCAAAATAGGGAGAGGGGAAGGAGCAAAGAGAACAGACCCCGGGCAATCAGGTTCAGGTTCATCAGTTTACCGAGTGAACTAAGGGAAGGTCATAGAATCAAAGGTTCCGAAGCAGTTAAGTTTGATTCTAAACACTATTCATTTACTCGACTGTAAAGGTTCCTCAAATAGCTTGACCTCCTGAAAGAAAAGTGCTACTGAACGAACCCGCAAGTCCTCCCTCCGTTGATAAGAGCTGATAGGTGAAGGGGAGGTCAGAGAATCAGAGTTGGATAGGTTCATGAGTAAGTAGTAGCGGCCGGCGAGAGGAGAAGAGGATAAGAGATAAGCAGTGAGACCAATAGAGTAGGAAAAGGGAATGGAATTGTAAGACCTAGTTGGCTAGGTTCATGAGTTTCCATTTACGCTGAGTCTATTTGTTTAAAGCAGGCCTATTTATTTATTTACCTTGTCAAATCTGGTGAAGGATCCCAAACCAAACAAACACCGACCTCTTCTCTTCCTGTATAAGTTCAAGGATAGCAGTCTGGAAGATGCTAAACAGCTATTTACCTCGGTTACTGTGAAAGAAGGGACAGGCGAATAAATGGAATTGTAAAACCGACAGGTTCAGCAGTTTACAAGATTGAATATGAATTGATGACTCTACTGGAAAGAAAGGATAGGTGATTGATTGAGCTGCAAGGAATTGACTCTCATTCTTGTTTCGGCTTGACTTCCTTAATTCAAGACTAGATAGGTTAAGGAGCCGAACATCCTTTCATTTTCTTTGACCTTGTCTTTGAAGGGAAGGAGTGAAAGAAGGTGAACGAGAGAATAGGAACCGGAGCTCACTTTAAAAAGAGTAAATAATCGCTGGGAGTTCGTTTTGCTTTCATTTGCATTTCCAAATCTCAAGTCAAGGCGAAACTGAAAGAAGAAGAATTGAGAATCAATAGAAAAACAGATAAGGAGAAAGAAAGAATCGGAATTGATAAGGATTGGCAAGAGGAGCGAGGACAGAGCGTTAGAAGTAGCAATAGCAGGGTCAAGCAAGGTAGCATTCATTCCCTGTAGCAGCACTCTAGTATTTAGTCAATTCTTTAACTAAGGCCTAGAATCACTCTCGAGAAAAGGCCGGATTTACATATGTTTGTATGCAAGCAAGACCGCTCTTGTAGTTCAAGGCAGGTAAGGGCTGCTCATGAGGGGGGGCACCATCACTCTGTCTCTCTCGAAGGCAGGTTAAGTCAAGTGCCAAGTGTCAGGGTAGTGCATTAAGGTACAGCAACTATCGCATCAGCTAGAGCTGCATTAGGCATTGGAAAGGTGCTTACTTAATTCCGAGAGTTTAGGCTTGAAGTGAAGAGCAGGAGAGGATTTCATTGACTCAACTGTAAAGGAGAGAGGGAAGCATACGTAGGACAGTAGGCCCGAAAGCTGTTAGTTAGCAAGTAGGGGCTGCGCTGTATTGCTAAGAGGCTTTCCTTGTTTTTCACTTGTTCAATACCGGTACGCTATGAGCAAAGCGAATAGAGGAAGGCCCGGACCATTCCGCGAGTACCAACTACCATGGAATCTTGTAGCAACTATGTTGTAGTGAGGGGTAGTTGACTTCGTCATCTATTCTTTCGGAGGTAGGTAGTTCTGAGGGAGTCCCATGCGATGCATATATATCAAGAGGACTACGGCCTCCTCCACTAAAAGCTTTTCAGCTCCTTCTTCTTTCGTTTCGGCTTTACCCCTTGTTTACTGTTCAATCCGCTAATAGAATAGAGGAAAAGAAAAGGCAATGGAATTGTAAGACCGAGTTCAAGAAGGCAAGGGAATACAGGGGCTGGCGCTTTACCTTGTTCAATCAGGGAGTTCAGTCTCATTAATCTTTCATTTGATTCTACCTTTGTAAACTCTGTCTGAGTCTTCTGACTTTGACTCTCCCTTCCGGTCTCGCACGTCGTTCCTCTCCTGTCAGCTAATTCATTTATTTCTTCTAGAACTGTAACAAAGGAGTTCAATCAGGTCCTCAGGGTTTACAGTTCAAGGATCAAGCAAGATCAGTTAAAGAATAAGAATACATAGGTGAAGGAGAAAGAATAACTCAATAGGTTCCGGAGCTTGACCCCTTCTTCTTTCTCATATAGCCAGCCAGCCCATTTACCCCGTGACAGAATTGTCTTCTTCTTTCATTCTTTATACCAGACAGAGCAAATCTTTCTTCAATCAGGTCAGGTAATATCAGTGAAGGAGATTGAGCTTCTCTTTCTCTTTCTTTACAGTGAATAAACAAACAAGGAGTGAAGTCGAATTCATCTTTGTTCAAGACATAGTGAAAGAATAACAAACAATCACTAAATGAAGGCAATATCAGAAAAGGAAGCCAGCCCATTTACCTCGGTCAATCAGTCAAAGGTGAAGGAGGAAGTAGGTAGAGTAGGTTACGGAGAAAGATCAGTGTTTGAATCAATAGGTGAAGGAGATCAGCAGAGGGGAAGGGAGACACACCGTATGAGTTTTTGTAGGATCAAGAGAACGGACCTACAGAAAGAAGGAAAAGGTGAATGAGTCAGTAAGTAGCGAGAGGAGAATGACTAAATAGGAGCCGGAGTGAAGGAGAATGAATTTCATATGCTTTGTTTACAGTTCAAGAAGAATGGGTGGGTGACTCTCATCTTCTTTATTCAGTGAAAGAAGGAAAAGGCAATGGGTGAGACCAATAGAATAGGCGAATGAGTTTACAGGATTGAATGAATATTCCTCTCATGTAAAGGAAGGATAAGCTGCAAGGAATTGACTCTCATCTTGAGTTGAGTGTTTACTCTTCTTCAAGTGATTGAGTGAAGGAGAAAGATCAGTGTTTGAATCAATAAGTTCAGAGGAGGGAGAAGGAATCTTTCGGCTTAGTTTACCGGGAAAGAAGGATTGAAGGAGAGAAGCCTATTTACCGCGAGTGAAAGAGTGAAAGAACGGATTCGAGACCGTAAAGTAAAGGACAGAAGATTAACAACCTATTTACCTAGGGAAAGAAGGTTCAGTCTCAGTCATCTCCCCCCTTCTACTAGATTTCATTCTCGTCAGGTTCTTCTCCCTTTCTTTAAACACTGTCAAGTCTCATGAATAGAGTCTTTCCTTCAAGTTCAGGATTGAATGAATAAGTAAGGTAAATAGGGTCAATTGGTTCAGGTTCCTTCTTTCATGAATAGACTCTTTCCCTTCAACCACTGCTCAGTCTGATTCATCTTGTCCTGGTTTCGTCTTCAATCAATTCTCTTTTCTCAGTTCCGGATTTCACTCATCTCCCTCTTCTCTTGGTCTCACAGCCTTCACTCCTCTCCCTATCGGTCTCACTACCGAAGCTCGTTCGCCTCGTAAACTCGGTCTCACAGCCTTCGCTCCTTTCCCTATCGGTCGAGCTGCCTGAGCTCCTTTTCCTCTCCTCCCCTGTACAGCAGCTAATGAATAAATATATCCCTTCACTATCTCTGTTATATACCCATCACCAATTGATTGAACTCGGTAAATAAATAGGTTCAGCTTCATTAGTCAATCTTTCTCTTCGTTTACTGGATTGAATATGAATTCTAATGTCAGAATGAAATCAGGTTCATCAGTTTACAGTAAAAGAATAATGAACTCGAACAGAAGGAGAAGGGTCGAAGACGCGAGACGAGAAAAGAAAAGGACAGGACAGAAGTTGAGTCTTGAAAAGCAGAGCTAATTCATTGATTCTTTCACTCAGGGTTAGGTCAGGTTCCGTAGTTCAATCAGGGTCAGGTTCCAGAGCAGAGTTAAGTCTCATTCTTAGTCTCCCTTAAACACTTATTAAAAAAGGTAAAGGAGTTAAGTCGAATAAATCTTCAGTCTTTTCTTTACTCGACGGGAAAGGTTCAGGAGAAAGAATCCATACAAAAATCAGGTAATATCCTTCCCCTTGTTTACAGTTCAATCAGGTTCATGAGTTTACTTACAAGAGAGTCCATGAAATTAGAATGAATAGGTTCAGGATCAAGATCAGTTAAAGAATTCATCTTTCGGCTTTGTTTACCAGAGAGTAAAAGAATGAGTTCAGGAGTTCCGGAGTTTACCTACCTTGTTCAAGAGTCAAAGAGTTCCAGAAGGAAAAGGGTTGGTTTACTGAGTTAAAGAAAAGATCAAGATCAGTGTATAAATAGGTGACGGAGCAAACAGACTGATAGTTGGATACGAGGTTCAGGATAATTCTTCTTGTTGAGTTGAGTCTTGAGTTTCGGCTTTACCTTCTTTCTTTACTATTCAAGAATAAATAGGAAAGAGGGGAAAACTCTCATTCTTGCTTGAGTCGTGACTGACTGTTCTTTCTAATTAAAGGTTCAGGAGAATTCATCTTTCTTCGTCTTTCCTTATTACAATTCAAGAAAGAAAAGAGACCAATATAGAATGAATAGCTTAAATCAGGGACAGGATTGAAAAGAGACCTAAAGTATAGATAGGAAAAGGAGAAGGAATAAGGAGCCTCTCATCCATCCAGTCTATTTACCCCGAGGAAAAGAGAGAGACCCATAGAATAGGTTCAATCAAGGACAGGAGAGAATATGCGAGAATGAAGCATCTTGTTTACAGTTCAATCCGGGAAAGGAAATAGGGGAAGAGGGAAGGGATAAGGTTCAGTCGCTTCTCTTGATTCGGTTACAGGGAAGGAAATCTTAGTCTGATTCTTTGCTCACCGTAAACTCGGATAGTCTCGGGGATAGTCAAAGGGACGGACAAGTTCAGTAGTTCAGGAGAAAGAAGAAATCAATAGGTGAAAGAAAGAAGGATTGAATATGCTCTCATTCATAAGTAAGGTAAGGAGTCTTTCCTTCCTGTTCCGAATTACCTTGTTCAATCAGTCAAAGGTTTAATTAAGGTTGAGTCTTGACTGACTGTTCAGGAGAAAGAATCAATCAATAGGTTACGGAGAATGAATCTTGTTGAGGGTTGACTTTCAACACTTTCTTTCAAGTTCAGTAGTTCACTCTCATTCATCGATAGTGTTTACAGTTTCATTCTTCTTGAGTTGAGTCTTGAAAAGCTGCCAACTCCTTCATTTCTTCTTTCACTGTAAAGTCTCATGAATAAGGAGTTTAGACTTTCTTTTCCAGGTGTAGGAGCTGATCTTTCTTTCATTTTATTTGACCTTGTTCGATCAGGTGAAGGAAAGCAAAGAGAACAGACCGATAGCGAGAGTAGTTTCGTCTCACTTGAATCCTTCCTGAGTCTTGACTTCAAACACACTTGATGAATAAGCAGAAGCAGAAAGATCAGAGAAAGAAGAAATAGGTTCAGGGTCAGGTAATATAATAAAGGTTCCGCTGAAGGAGTGAAGTTCGTAAACTAACTAGAATGAATCTTTCGTGGAGTATTAGTTTACAGTTCTATCTAGTTCAGGATAATGAAGAGGAAAGGGGCGAAGCCGAGGTTCAGTAGCTAAGGATCAAGTATGTTGAGTCTCCTTTTGCCAACCTACTCCCTGATTCTCATCCTGCCTATTTACCCCGAGTGAAAGAGTGTTAGTTCGTTCAGTAGTTCAGGCAATGAATGGGTGAAACCGACAGACAGGTGAATGAGTTTACCTCGTTCAAGAAAGAAGGGAAGGGAATATCAGAAAAGAAAAGGTTCCTCGTCCCCGGAGCAGGCAGTTAAGCAAGGAATCGTAAAGAACCAAGCCATTTAGTTAGAGCCCAAGGAGCGAAGATGAATGGTGATTGAGTTATTGAGTTTACCGATTGAATAAAGACGAAGTGCAATGAGACAGACCTATAGGTGAAGGAAGTAATCTCAGGAAGCCCATGAAGTAGCTCAGCAGGGGATAGAGCCGAAGGAGCAAAGAGAACAGACCAATAGTTGGAGAGGAGGGAAGCAGACTGATAGGTTACACGAGGTGAAAGAGGTAAGATCAGGAAGCCTATGAAGGAAGTAGCTCAGGTAATATATAGAGCCGAAGGAGCTAAGCTGGCTGTGAGACAGACCAATAGTTGGAGAGGAGCGAATCAACGAGACCCAAAGGGAGAGGAGCGAAGCAAGCAGTGAGAACGAGTTGGAGAGGTGTGAAGGAGGTAAGATCAGGAAGCCTATGAAGTAGCTCAGGGCATAGAAGTTCTGGTTCCGGAGTTCAGTTCGTTCACTCTTATGAATAAGGAAAGGAGTCTTTCTCTTTTATAGTTCAAGGAAGAGTACATTAGCGGCTTTACCTCCTTCTCGAATAGTTCAACCCGACCCAAGTTCAGTTCAATCAGGAAAAGGGAGGAGAGGCTGTCGGTTTCGGCTTTCCTTCCTGCCTGTTACGTCTGACGAATCTTTCGTTGAGTATTTACAGTCTTAGTTTGATTTCTTTCTTATTCTTTGTCTTTCCTATAAAGGTTGTGTTTAAGGTTGGTTGAGTCTTTGCTGCTTATTCCATTGATTATAGAATTGTAAACTAGGATAGGTTCAAGAGTTCAGTTCGTTCAGTCTCATTCATCTGGCTTCAGTCTTGATCCTTATGATTTAAACAAAGGAGATGATCAAGAGTGAAATCAAACACCTACCTATTATTACTGCCTTCCATCAGTCAAAGGTTCATGAGTTTACAAGAGAGTCCATTCAATCCTCAGTTTATCTCGTTCAATGAAAGAAGGGACAGGTTACGGAGTTCTGTCTTTGAGTCTTTCAAGCAGAAGTCAAGAAGAAGAGGTGAAGAAGAGTATTTCTCTTTTTCTTTTATCGAGCCGAGTTCAAGCAAGAAGGTGGTTCGTTCAGTAGTTAAGTTCTACAACTCTTTCGTCTTAGTTTACTGTGAAAGAAAGGAGAGGAGCGAAGCAACGAGACCGTAAGCTTTACTACCTTGTTCAAGAGTTCCATCAGGGAGAGGAAATTCATTAGCAGCTTTACCCCTTGTTCAATCAGGTCAGGGAATAGCGTGAAGCAGAATGAATCTTTAGTGTTTACAGTCGAGTAAGTAAAAGAGAGAGAGAAAGAAGGAATCGGAGAATGAATCTTGTTGAGTTTCGTCTTTAGTTGTTGAGTCTTTCAAAGCAGCTGCTAATTCATTTAGTCTTACACTGGAAAGGTAAAGGAGAATGAATCTTCAGTCTTTCCTTTTGGTTTGGGTTTCTTTCCTATACCGGATTGAACTGTAAACTCTCCTCTTATGATATCAATCGTTAGTCTTTTTTCAATCAAGAAATAGAGTATAAGGTACGGGAAGATAAAGAAATATTGTTCTATATTGTTCGGGGAAGGATTGAAGGAAGTAGCTCAGGGAAGGGAATTATGAAAGAGTGAAAGAAAGTAATATCGGGGTGAAAGAGCAAATCTTTCTTTCATTTGTTTCGTCTTAGTTAGTTTACTGTTAAAGAATCAATAGGGTCAAGAAGGAGAAAGAGTTTACAAGCAAGAGAGTCAATGAAATCCTCAGCAGCTTTACCCAGTTCCATCAGTCCCCAAAGGAGGAGGAGAGAAAGAAGGAATCAGCGAATGAGACCCATACCATAAGTGAAGGAGGTAATCCCCTGAGAGAAGGGCGAGTCAGTAGCTCGACGAGACTGTAGAAGATGCTTTAGCTTTAACCTAGTTTATTTACCCAGTGAAAGAAGTAATAGTCCATGAATTAGCGGCTTGACTTACCTCAATCAATAGGTTCCGGGAATACAGGGGCAGGCAATGGAATTGTGAAACCGACAGGTGATTGAGTGAAAGAGGGTTCCGGAGAAGTAATAGTCTAGTCGTTTACAGTTCAAGAATAACCAACAAGAACTAAAAGGTCAGGGAATAAAGGTGATTGCGCTTCTCTTTCATTTGCTTTTCTTAATGTTACATCTGGTTCAGGAGAAGAGAATGAATAAGGAGTTTAGACTTGTTTACGAGGTGCGAGGGAGAGGGGCGAAGGCCTGAGACCGACAGGCGAAGAGGCGAAGGCATGAGAACGATAGGGAGAGGGGCGAAGGCGAAGCCACGAGACCGAGTAGTTCCATCAGTCAAAGGTGAAGTAGTGATTGAGTTGCCATCGGGAAAAGGGTGTCGGGTTCATTCGGCTTTACTTACCTTGGTTACTAGAAGGATTGAAGGAGAGAAAGAAGCTAAGCTGCCGAGTTCAACACCTATTCTATAGACCTCGTAAAAGAATAAATAGAGAATAGTAGAGTCTTTGAGTTCAATCAAGCAAGAAAAGAAAGGGGAAAGGAATAGAGAGAGGTTACCCCCTTCAATCCGATCCGGGAAGGGAAGGGAATAGAGGGGAAGGAGTTTACAGGAAAGAAAGAAAGAAAGTCAATTCATTAGCGGCTTTACAGTTCATAACATAGTTCTTCAAAACCCGAGGGAAAGACGGAAGGAAAGAAAAGGTGAATGAGTAAGTAGCGAGAGGTGAACAAGAACCAACCAAACACCTATTTATATTTACCGAGGTCAAGCAAGAATAAAGGGGAGCAACGAGACCGAGTTCAATCAATCAGTCAAATAAGGTTGAGAGACTAATTCATCTTGAGTTCAGTCTTTCAACACTTTCTTTTGAAGGAGAAAGGAAAGACTACTATCCCATTTACCTCCAATCTGGTTCAGGAAAGAACAGAGAAGAGACTCGAAAATAGTTAGTTCAACCCTTATAGTCGAGTAAATGAATTAATTAGCTATTTTACTAGAGAGTCAGAAAAAGAATGAAAGCAAGAAAGGATCAGATATAGTGAAACCCGAGGGAAAGAATCCATAGGTGAAAGAAGGCGCTTTACCTACTAGTTCAAGAATAGTTAGTGAAAGAATAAGACGAACAAGAAAGAACAGAAGGGACAACATTTCATATGCTCTCATTCATCGTTTACTGTTCAAGAAATAATAGTAAGTAAGTAATATGGGGCGAAGCCACGAGACAGAGTGAAAGAAGGTGAACGAGAGAATAGGAAGAGGAGAAGGAATTGTGAGCTCCGGCTGCTCGACCAAGAGGTTACAGAGTTCAGACTCTCCCTTCTTTCATTCATTGACAAAGACTGTAAAGCAGCTAATTCATTCTCTTTGTCTTATCTTACCTTGTTCAATCCGGGTCAGGTTCT
This sequence comes from Cucurbita pepo subsp. pepo, assembly GCF_057944985.1. Taxonomy (NCBI): domain Eukaryota; kingdom Viridiplantae; phylum Streptophyta; class Magnoliopsida; order Cucurbitales; family Cucurbitaceae; genus Cucurbita; species Cucurbita pepo. The sequence continues at coordinate 9,144,027 of NC_141808.1, forward strand.
TCAAAGACTCGGGAAAGCTAGAAGAAGAATAGTTAGTCCTGGTTTGAGCTTGAGTCTTAGTTTACAGTGACAGAAGAAATAGGGGAAAGAAGGATTTCATATGCTTTACCTCCTTCAAGAATAAATAGGTAGAGGAGGGAAGTTCGTAAACTATCTCTCATTCATCTTGAGTTCAGTCTTTACAGTGAATAAATAGGAAGAGGAGAAGGAATTGTGAGACAGACCCATAGGGAGAGGAGGGAAGTTCTACAACTCTTTCGTCTTTCTTTACTGTCTTTGAAGGGAAAGAACCATAACTGACAGGTAATAGCGGGGCAGGCAATGAAATTGTGAAATGAAACCGAGTTTCAGTTTACGAGGTTCAGGGGAAGGTGAATGAGCTTCTCTTTCATTTGAAGAGTCTTTCCTTTCAGTTTCAGGATCAAGAAGAAATAAGTTAGCTCAGTAGAGGGGGAATGCATAAGGAGTCTTTGAACACTTTCTCATCCAGCTGCTTTCCCTAGTGAAATGACCTCTTTACTTTAATAGGGCGTCAAAGGTGAAGGAAGTCTCATTAAAGGTTCAGGGAGACTAAATTCATTAGTACAGTTCAGGGACAGGCAATGAATTTCATATGCTTTCCCTTGTAGTTGAGTTCAATGACAGACAGAATAAATAGAGAGAGGTTCATGAGTAAGTAAGTAAGAAGGTTCCGCCGGCTCAGTAGTTCAATCAGGTTATGGTCAGGTACATAGAGGTTCAGGTTCAGTAGCTCTTTTTCGGGTTCTTCCTCTTTTCTTACAGCCAGATTAGTCTTTTCTTTGAGAAAGGTAAACTCTACTAACTCTCGAATTAAGCTTTCTTTCCCTTTCTTCATTCACTCGTCAGGATAGGAAAAGGGGTTCGGGTTAAGGTTGAGGCTTCCTTTCTTACAGTGAAATCAGGGAAAATGGACTAAAATAGCCCACAAAATAGGGAGAGGAGTGAAAGAGCTCGACCGGTAGGGAGAGGATAGAATTTCTTTATTTATGGTACTTACAGGAAAAAGAATAAGGAGTCTCGTCTTTGTCTTTTCTTTCCTCTCCCGGATTTCAATCTCTATCGGTTAAGTAGTTCAGTTCGGAAACAAACTCTCTCTCATCTTGAGTTGAGTCTTTACTTGATGAATAAGGAGATCAATCAGTTAAAGAAGGAAAAGGTGAATGAAAGAAGGAGCGAAGCAATGCAATGAATGAGACAGAGTTGTAGAGGTTCATGAGTAAAGGGAGAGGTGACGGTTTGAGGTTTCTTCTTCTTTTACAGTTCAATCCGGGACAGGGACAGTAAATTCATGCTTTCCCTTGTTCAATCAGGGAATATCGTATAAGGTTCAAGAGTTCCATTAGGGCAGGTAATATCTATAGGAAAACAAAGGTGATTGAGTAAAGAGGATCAAGATCAGTTCAATCAGGGGCAGGGGCAGGAGCAAAGACGCTTTACCGAGTTCAATCAATCAGTACAGGACAGAAGATGAAGAACAACAACACCTATTTACCAAGTGAAAGAAGAAATAGGAAAAGAAAGGTGAAGGAGCTCAAACAGAGTGATCGAATAGTTCCACCCGAGTTAGTTGGAGAGGTTGGTTCAGTAGCAGTAGTTCAGTCTCATTCATCTTCTCTTGCTTGCATTGAGTCTTTCCTTGATCTTTGTCTTTTACCTTGTAAAGGTTCAGGAAAGAAGAAGAGATGAGAGACCCCAAGTCAAGTCCAGGCCAGGACACAGGGCAGAAGATCCTTTAACTACCTATTTACCTAAGAGTGAAAGAAGGATCAGGTAGTAAAGAACACAGAACAGAGAAGTAGCGAAGCCAGCCAGCCACTTTACCCTTTACCGTTCAATCCAGTAATATCGTAGAGGAAAAGAATGAATGAATGAATAAGTAGTGAGAGGAGCGAAGCAATGAAACCATAAAGAATCGGTGCAGGAGCGAACGAAGCAACGAGACCAAGAGGGAGAGGATCAGAGGATAGGTTCCGTCTAATGAATGTTGATTCCTCTTTTCTTTCAGATTCGTCTTTTCTTTCCCTAATTGAACTGTAAATAAACTCTCATTAAGCTTTCTTTCTTTCTTTCTTCCTCTATAACTAGAAAGGAGTGACGGATAGATAATTAATCTTGCCTGAGTTTCTCGTCTTGACTCTACCTTGACGAACTGTAAAGGAGATTGATAAAGGAGTGAAGGAGCCGGAGTTCAGTTCGTTCAGTTTCATCTGGCTTTAGGCTTTCTTCTTTCACAGTAAAGGCTATTAGGATAGGTTACGGAGTGCAAGGAGAATGAATCTCTCTCTTTTCTAAAGAAAGGTTACAGAGTTCAGAAAGAAGACAAGAATATAATATGTATGCTTTACCTTGTGTAAGAAGGTTCATGAGTAAGTAAGTAGCTCATGGAGAAAGAGAAGTAGTTCAACAACCAACCCTTGTGGTTACAGGGAGAGAGAGTAAGTCAATTCATTAGCTGCAGCGGCTTTACCGAGTAAAAGAAAGAAAAGGGTGTCGCTTTCTTCTCATCCTGCCTATTTAGCGAGTGTTTCAGTTCAAAAAGGTGAATGAGGTTACAGTGAAAAAAGAACGAATGAATAGAATATGCGAGAACGAGTGTTTGAAGGTGATTGAGAAAATCTTTCTTTTTCAGAGTCTTTCAAAGCTCCTAATGAATTGAATATCCCTTATAGGGGTAAATAGATGATTGATTGAGTTCAGAAGAAAGAGAAGAAAAAGAATCCATAGGTGAATGAGTTTACAGTGAAAAGAATAATAACCTCTCACAAGAATTAAGTAAGGATCCCCAGTGTGAAAGAAGCTCGGCTCGAGACAAATACATGATGACTGACTGCTGACTCCCATCTTCTTCTCATCTAGCCTATTTACTGAGTGAAAGAATAAAAAATAGTAGGGACAGGGGCAGTGGTGTTAAGTCGAATGAATCGGAAGGCTCAGGTTCAGGAGTTATTTCATTTACCCAGTGAAAGAGTGTTTGAATAAAATAAATAGGGCAAGGTAATGGAATTGTGAGACCCATAGGTTCAGGATTGAATGAGTTTACTCGACAGGAAAGGTTCCAGAGAAGGTTTTGTCTTTCCTTCCGGAGTTCACTCTCATTAATTTCATATGCTTAGTTTACTGTAAAAGAAAGGATCAGATCAAGAAGCCAAGGTTCAGGGGAAAGAGAAAGAATACATCAATAGGTTCAGGGGGAGTAAATGAGTGAAATAAAGGATCCAACAAGATCAGTGAAAGAAGAAATAGGTGAAGGAGCAGATCAGCCAGCCCCTTTACCCAGTCTTTGAAGGGAGAGGCAGCAATGAGAAGAGAGAGAGACCTTGTTCAATCAGTCATGAATAAGGAGTTTCGTCTTAGTTTACGTTGACAGTTACATCAGGTGAATGAGTTCTCAAGCAAGAAGGTGTAGGGGAAAGAGAGAATGAATAAGCTAATATAGGGTCCGGTTCAGGGAGAGTCCGATTTTCTTACAGGAGAGAGAGTCAAAGAAAAGAGTGAAATCAGTACAAAATCTTTCTTACAGGCAGTAGGGAGAGGAAATTCATTAGCGGCTTGCCCCAGTCTTTGAATAAAGAGGTGTAGGAGTGCAAGGAGAATGAATTAATCTTTCGGCTTGACTTCCTGTTCCGGAGCTTGACCTTCTCTTCTGATAGTTTATGAGGTTCAGTAGTGATTGAGAATGCAGCTTTCGTTTCGTCTTAGTAGTTTACAGTTCAAGAATAGGAAAGAACCATAACTGAAGATAATATCGGTTCAGGTGAATGAGCGAAACCGCTCGACCAAAGGGAGAGGGGTGGGTCGAGCCTGTCTTAAAATAGAAAGAAAAAGAGAAAGCCGAAAGAAGGAATCTTTCGTCTTTCCTTACAGTTAAGTCGAATTGATTCTTCGATAGGATTGACTGATCAATTACCTATAGCCAAAAGTATCCCCAAAAATACGGGGGGGGGGGGGGGATAGAAAATCTTTTCTTTCAGTAGCTTTTGTTAGTGAAAAACCTTTTTTAATGTTTGACAGTTATATGGAGATAGAAAATCTTTTCTTTCAGCTCCAGCTATTAGGGGAAAACCGCTTTTAATGTTTTACCCCTATGCTGGATACAAAAGATTTGATTTCCTATGCAGCTATTAGGGAAAAAGCGATTACGAACTTTTACCCCTATGTTGGATAGAATTAATTAATTCATGGTCTTTACTGGTTCCGGAATAAGGAGTTGAGGATTGACTGACAGTGAAGGAGAAGATCAAGAATCTTGAGGATCAGAGAAAGAGAAAGAAGGAATCTTGAGGATTTACTGACAGTTCACTCTCATTGATTCTTCTTTCGTCTTTTCTTCCTGTTCCGGAGCTTGACCTGATGATAGTTGTAGAGGTTCAGTAGTGATTGAGTTCAGTCTCTTGACTTCCGCATTACCTATAGCCCTCAAAATAGGGTAAAGCATCCATTTTATCCCTCAAAATAGGGAGAGGATAGAATAGAATTTGATAATTAATGGTACTTACAGTCTCATTCAGAAAGAAATAGGTTCCGGAATAAGGAGTTTCGTCTTGACTTTCTTACCTCCGAGTAAAAGAGGAAGAGGGCAATCTGGTTCGTGAAGGAGCTTTACCTTGTTCAAGAGTGTTTGAAGGTGAAGGAGAAGATCAAGAATGATTCCTTCTTACAGAAGAGTAAAAGAGTGAAAGAATCAGAATACAGTTTACCTCAATAAATAAGGGAAGGTCATATCGGTTCCGGGGAAGGTTCAGTCGCTTCTCTTTCTTTCCTTCCTGCCTGCCAGTTCCTTATTAATTACCTAAAAAATGATCTTTTACAGTCATATAGGATAGAATTTCTTTTCTTTCAGCTCCCGCTATTAGTGAAAAAGGTCTTACGAACTTTGACCCCTATGTTGGATAGAATTTCTTCATTAATGGTACTTATAGGATCATTCATCTTGAGTTTCGTCTTTGTCTTTTCTTTCCTCTCCCTGATTTCAAACAATTACAAGTCTCATTAATGTTTCGTCGTCTTCTTCTTTTTTTTCGTCTTGACTTACTCTTCAGTCGTCTTAATCTTTCGTGTTTACTGTTCAAGAGTGAAAGGATAGGTGAACGTTCAGTAGCTCAGGGAAGTCTCATAAGTGAAAGAAGGGCCGGACTGAGGTAGTTTCTTTCGTCTCATAAGTAGTTCAGTCTAATTCATCAATAGGTTGGTTGGTTTATATCTCATTCCTCTTTCTTTCGTTTCTTTCATCTTTCTTTCGTCTTTCGATACAATCAAATACAAATAGAAAGGCCCAATTCATTGGGATTTCCCTATTAGTTTGGGGCAAGCGGATCATTTATGATTCAGATGATGAGCTTCAAGAGAATGATTCGGAGTTCGTTCTTCCAAAGTGGAACCATGCAGTACCAGACACGAGATAGATCTTCCAATCCAAAGAACAAGGCTTTTTTCGAATCAATTCATTGTTGGCCCCTGCGGATCTGCTCTTTTTCCTATTCAAAGATCAGCCCCCTAGCTCTTTCTTTGTTTTCACATCGAGAATTCTTTGAAGATGAAGAGATGTCAAAGGGGCTTCTTACTTCCCAAACGGATCCTCCTACATCTATAATCTATATATAAAGGTATCATAGACAAGAAATGTGAATTGTTGATTAATCGTCAGAAATGGCTTAGAACCAATAGTTCATTATCTAATGGATCTTTCCTTTCTAATACTCTGGAGTTCTCAGTATGTATTTATAACTCTCTTCCTATCTAAGTTCCTATCTAACGGAACGCTATTGGATCAAATGACAAAGACATTGTTAAGAAAAAGATGGCCCGGATGAAATGGAAATTTGCTTCATGTCAGATTTCCCATTCCTTAGCCGTAAAGATATGTGGCTATGAAAGAGGGATTAAGTGGAATAGAATTGGCTGGGTGGTAGAGTGGTGGAAACGCTTCTTTCTTCACAGACAGCGTAGTGATAAGAAAATGCTAATGCCGTTGACTCAGATCCAAGCCGGAAAGTGGTTGATGACGACTTTGAGTAGTAGGACTAATTCATCACAAGAGGTTTAATCCCGAGAGCCTTCTTCCCTTGAGCGGCTCCTTCACCTTATGGGTCTCACTGCTTTTGCTCCTTCGCCCTACGGGTCTCACTGCTTTTGCTCCTTCGCCCAGCTCGCCTTTTTCGAGACTTATCACTCCCTCCGGCTAGACCATGAAAAATGGAACTTTTCCACCCCACTGGGAGATTAATCTTACGTAGGATAGGCAAAGCATCCGGGACTATTAGCTGGTTCCTCCCCCATTCATATTCGAATCTCTCTAGGTTGAACAAGAAGAATCTATAGGCGCAGGAGAATCATTCGGGGTCTCAGCTAGCTGCCATGTATATCTCTTCCTAGGTAGACATCCACCCTAACAAACAAGGGCGTCGAAGATGCGAACCTCACGAGACTAAGGCTATCAACTTCTCGAGAGATTTCCTAAGTGCTCACGGATCCATTCTTAAGACCACTTTCCTTCTATTTGCCTCTTACACTGAACGATAGGCCAGACTATGCACGACCAGAGAGCGAGCTTGCGTGTCCTTTCCCTCAGTTGCCTTATTGGCTAGCTACAGAGGCTAACTCATATCTATAATGGATAGATAAGAGAATTCCTAACTCTTTATAGTCAGTCCACTAGGAAAAAACTAAGAACTTCGAAGGCAAGTCATCTGGTATGCTGAACTCAAAAGCCAACTACCTTCTATCTCCTGGGCTCATCAACAGCTATAGAAAGAACTCTTAGCTTAGCTATTGAGCTACGAGGAGAGAAAGAAGAAGAATATCCTTATCCTTCCCCTTTGTTCGGAATGGAATAGCGTGTCGGTCTTTAGTTCAAGGATTAGTCCCCTGAAAGACAAGAAAAAAAGGAGGAAAGCTCAGAGCCAATAAAAAGAAAAACGCACGAAAGGGGTCTATCTGTCCATGAGTAGCCATTCATACGGGAAATCGGGCCTGTCCATTGATCGAGGTAGCCAAAGGCATCAACAGGTAGCTTCTGAACTCCTAGCATCGAGCTCAAGGAAGTGAGGAATGAAGGATAGGCCGGCCCAAGGTAGGTTCTCTCGTGAATCCCATGCAGTCATTCATTAAGGTTGAGCATTAAGGTCCTATAGGCCTTAGGTTGTCAGAATAGAGTGAATATGAAGGAGAGAGAAGAAGGCCGATCTTGAATCGAACCTGCCTGCTCATAAGCTCTCTTTCAAAAGGCCCAGGAGAAGATGAATAAAGATCCAGATAGAATGTTTGTTTGGCTTTCTCAATCGCTTTCTCGGCCGTGCAGTACGTACTTCTACTTCTGTTTGAAGATTCCTTACTTAGTTAGGACTTTGATTGACTAGAGTAGCCCCTATGTATCCGAAGGCGCCCTTTTGTTTGTTTATGCGCCTTAAATAAACGTGATTTGGCTTATAGTTAAGTGGATCTACCCCGTTCAGTAGAATCCCAAGAAGAAAATGTCACCAAAGCGGGAGGCAGGAAAACATACCGATGCAACGTAGTGCCTTTGATGAATGTAGACCGGAAAGGAATAGGACTTTCTATTTCTAGTAGTTCCTTCTTCGAAAGTCTAAACTTTGTAGATGGCTTTAAGGGTGAGAACCAGGAGGTGGGCTTGGTCTTCACTGACACAATCTCGGGCCGTACTTTCTTCTCGAATTCCTATGTCTTCCCGGAGCTACCTGTCTTTGAACTTCATTCCTCAATTGATAGATGGAGCTTTCATTTCACACTTCCTCGTAAATCTTCCATATTCCCTACTGGGTGAGCCTCACGACTTCCCTTTGACTCCGGACTGAGCTTCGTTCGCCTGCGAGAAATTGAACAAGTGACTCACTTCTCTGGAGCTTGACTAGAAACTAGAAAGAGCTTTGACTTCGTTCAGTGCCTAGAATTCGATTCTTGACTGGTGCTATCTATAAACCAACAATCGTCAGCCTTGGGCGGAATCTGAGCTTTCGCTTCTGTTGGTCGATTTAGCTTCAACTTATTAATTCAATTTGGTTATTGTTTTTCACTTATTTATTTGATTGAAAATTTTTCTTGTTTGTTGAAGATCCCGGGGCCCCGCTTTGACTGATTTGATTCTTGCTTCTATCTTGAGTACCTATTGAAAGTGAGAATTGAATTACCGAAGCTACGTTGGTAAACTACCTGGCTAACACTCGTGAGAAAGGTCTTTGACTAAACCTGCTAACAAAGAGGGTGTGGTTTGACTGGGGGGTAAACCACCTGGAATGACTATGGCTTGCTTGTTATTAAAAACTGATGAAAGGTAGATTGGCTTGCCTCAATGATAGCTAAATCTTTCATATTGAATTGACCTATAATATACAGACTAAAGATAAAGAGTAGTCCTGCTTCTTCTTCTTCGCTCCCTCTCCTGAGATTCCCTGTTTCGTGGCCGATAACTCGATTCGAGATTAGAAAGCCCAGCTCCTTTGAGCAAGTTCACTATGAATTGCATTACCTTCTATATATCTCTCGCCTATTCCTTTCCGTTAACTATTTATTGAGATATCTCACACCATCCTATAACTAGCCTTACCGCAAATATCACGCGAGGAGAACTAACTATTCTGAATTACCCGACTATTGGCTAACTCATAGAGTGTAGAGTGACTCTTCTCCGGAAGGTTCTAGCCAGTCTGATCTGACTATTTATTCTAGATAGGGGTCAAGCAAATACTGGAACTGCTGGCAAAACAGTCCTTTCTTCAAAGACTATTGTGGTAGGAACACATTCTTCGAGCGGTATTCTGACTTGAAAGAAAGTCAAAGCTATAGGCTAGTTGCAGTGCCATCTTCATCTTCTAGTTTGCCGCGGACTCTGCTCTTAGCCTTTCTCTCACCGCTAACGTAGTTCTACTTCTATTATTTCGTTTTTCTTTCTTTAAACCTATCATGATGTTATAATCTGATATTCTATTCATTCGGTAATAAATCCATACTATCTGAGTTGGGATAGATAGATATAACCCAACCGATATAAAGAATGCTACCATCAAACCTAAACCAACATAAATCTGAGAATGATTATGGGAGTCTTTCTTCAATAAATCCAACCCTATGAAAGCCAGGTGCATAATAATCCATATTAAGAAATTCAGAATAGAAATACAAAAATGATTTCACCGAGAGAATACCATACGGCGCATACCCGTACCAAACAGTACAACCAATACCGGGACAAGAACTATAATACGACCATAGATACCGAATCAATAAGTAATGAGATCAACCAAGCATTTTTGAATCTTAAAGATAGTACTTCTTTCGGTCATTCATCAAAAGGAAAGACTTGTTTGGAATTTGCTGAATTGAGCCAAATTTGGGATTCTTTCTTCATTTGAATTCGAAGTCGAGTCTATTTCTCTTTCGTTATTCAAACAAAATCACAAAGAAAAAGAAAATAGATTTGATACCTTGTCTAGAACTCATGTTTGAAAGAAATATTCGATCACATAGAGTCATGAAGTTCAGTGGGTTAATTCTAAATTCACAGTTGATAAATGGCAAAAAAGAAAGAAAGCCCTCACTCCTCTCCCTCTTGGTCTCACTGTTTCACTCCTTCGCTTTATTTTGTCTCACAGTTTCACTCCTCTCCCTTTGGTCGAGCAGTTTGACTCCTCTCCTTATATTCTATGTCTCGCTGTTGAATGAGTTCGCCTCGTAACCTCGGGCTCACCGCTTTCGCTCCTCTCCTTATATTCTATGTCTCGCTGTTTCACTCCTCTCCCTTTGGTCTCATTGTTTCACTCCTTCGCTTTATTTTGTCTCACTGTTTCACTCCTCTCCCTTTGGTCTCACAGTTTCACTCCTTCGCCCTACGGGTCTCACTGTTTCACTCCTTCGCTTTATTTTGTTTCACAGTTTCACTCCTCTCCCTTTGGTCGAGCAGTTTCACTCCTCTCCTTTATAGTCTTTGCTGCTGAGCTTATTCGCCCATTATATGTCTCACAATTCCATTGCCTCTTTTTGATCTTGCATCTATAGTCTTTTTACCCTGGTGGATTTCTTCTCTCTTATTTACTAAAAGTATGGAATCTTGGGTTATGGTCGAATGCTGGTCAATCCGAAAGTTTGTTGAATGATTCGATCTTCTATAAAAGTTCATAGAATTGGTGGAGGAAATCCTCTTTTTGGACGAAATGATCAAAGTTCGGAGACACAACTACAATCCGGTGCGCCTATAGGAATCCACAAAGAAAGGATCCAATTAATCAAGATACATAATGAGGGTCGTATCCATACGATTTTGCACTTCTCAACAAATAGAATATGTTTTATTATTCTAAGCGGTTATTCTATTTTAGGGAATGAACAACTTGTTATTCTTCACTCTTGGGCTCAGGAATTCCTATCTAATTTCAGTGATACAGTCAAAGCTTTTTTCTTCTTTTATTAACCGATTTATGTATCGGATTTCATTCGCCCCACGGTTTGGAATGATTGGTTCTGTCTACAAAGATTTTTGGTTTATTCTGATCAAATTATATCAAGTCTTGTTTCCACTTTTCCAGTTATTCTCGATACTATTTGCAAATCTTGGATTTTCCGTTATTTAAATCGTCTATCGCCGGCACTTGTAGCTTGTAGTTATTATTCATTCAATTCATGATTGATAAATGATCCATCTACCGATATTATGAAAAGAAAGAATGTTTCAGACTTTTGAGTTCTACATAAACTAAAATCCTATACGGAGGATTTGCATCGTTTTCATCCGTCAGAAGCGACTGGGCATATTGTATGTGCCAATTGCCATTTAGCTAGTAAGCCCGGTGGGATATTGAGGTTCCACAAGCTTCATGATACTGTATTTTCTGTGTTTGAATTCCTCTTATGATAAGCAGCAAGTGAAACAAGTTCTTGCTAATGGTAAGAAAGGGGGGTTTGAATGTGTGGGCTGTTCTTATTGTACCGGAGGGGTTTGAATTAGCTCTTTGCGATCGTATTTCTCCCGAGATGAAAGAATAGGCAATTTGTCTTTATAGTTCAATCGCCTTTCCTTTCTATTTTCATTCCCTTCGCTTCATCTTTCCCTTACCCTGACCTTCACATGAATGGATTGATTGGGGAAGGCCGTCCGAGAGTCTGATTCTGCTTTCACTCTTCTCAAGGAAGGAGGCCACCAAACAAAGGGGAGTGCTTGCTTTTCCTGTTAGAGATGCTTAATAACATAACAGCTCTGCAGATCTTTTCATGATAGAGGAAGGGTCTGAAGGAGATTGCAAATCCGGACCTAGCATCGAATGAAACAACTTGCTGACAAAGACAGAATTGAGAGAGAGTGAAACTGATGATTGGGTTTATCTCAGGCTAAGGCCAACTAAGCTGATAAGCGCCTTGGATTCATATCATAAGCTGCATTCAGTCAAGGTTCAAGCCCTAGCTTACTTGACTTAAATACTGAAACAACTCTCCTTTTCGTTAGCTCACTTAATAGCTCATCGGACCAGGAGATTGGTAAGCCAAGAGCAGAGAGTTTTTGATAGGCTTAGGGCTGATAGGCTTAGAGCTCCTACCTTCACAAGGGTTATTCCAACAAGACCAGAGAACAGCTGGACTAGGCCCGCCCGCTTACTGATTCAACAAGGCTTACTGATATGCCATCATTACGTATACGATCACTCTAAGAACGGTTCCTCCTCCACCCTTAGACCACTCTCGTCTTTTCGCCTTATTTCTGCTATTGAATTTGAATCAGTCATACTAAGTAAGGCAAGCTTTTGAATTGATCTGCAAGCTTAGAACTAGTAGCAAGTTTTCAAAAAGAACCTAGAATCTTATTTCACCGAATACGATTAGAAGTTGTTTGAACTCCTACTACTCTTAGATTAAGGCATAACGTAAACCTTGTCCTATTCCATGCTTCTGATTCAATTGCTAACAGTGGCAAATAGCCTTTTTCTATTAGTTCCACAGCAGATTCTGTAAAAGAAAGCGGATTCATTCGATTCCCTCCATCCATCACATCTATCGTCGGTTTTGATTGAGCAGCTAGGTATTGCACCTTCACGTTTCTGCAAGGCTCCCTCACTTCTTGTTCTACCCGGTCTAACCTAAGAAGATGTGCCAAAGAGCTTATTCGAGAACACTTCTTTCACAAACAACCTATCCGCTCTTCCTGGTGCTCTCACTTCCTTGCTTCCCGGAGCATAATGATAATATAATTCTGCGTAGTTGAAGGGGACAGAGATGTGGAGATGGCGAACCACTACCGCTAGGTGCTAAGGCTTCAACAAGTGAATGAGGAAGACCGACGAATAGACCGCCTTTCCCAACAAACAAAGGGAAGGGGGAAGAGTTCTACCAAACAACGGCTTACAGAAAGGAAAGAAGAGCTGCTTGCGCTGAAGGACAAACTAGAGGAAATGAGAGACGATTACCGCTGCGAAGAAGATCAATGGAGAGGCTGAGAAGCCAAAACGATTATAAGTTCTCTATTCCACTTCGTATTGAAAGAAGGAGTCTGGTCGTACCAAGAAGTATAAAGAAATACTGAGCAAAGGTATGGCTCCCTTAACGCAGTTCCTTATAGAGGAAGAAAAGCAAAGAGTAGATCAAGACTTTGATCGCTAGTGGCAGGGGAGGCACTATACTTTGCTAAACAAATAAGGTGCCAAGGAGCAATAGAGCCCGCTAAAGAAAGAGTTCCAACCCAGTGATTCATTCCGAGTCGAAAAAAGGTGAAAGTACAGTCCGCTAGGGTCCGAAGGGGCGGTCCAACTAGCTATTTACAATAGTAGGAAGGGCATTGGGAAGGCCAATCCATTTATTAAGGTGAACTAGATCATAAGGATAAGGAAAGACTCTATAATAAGCTCCTACAAGAGAATGGGAGCAAAAGGGCCGAGCTAGGGGACCACTATAAGAAGAAGATTGACTTCCTGTCGAATAGAGAAGCTAACTGAGCAGGGCGCAAGCGATCGACTAATCAAGGAGCTATCCTCCAAAGGTCGCTGATAGCGGAGTTTCACCGTAGAGTTGCACCGCTTGTGGAACAAGAAACTGAGCTCCAAGAGCACACTACTGGAAGAAAGAGCACCGAAAGCTATACCATTCAGTCTGCTCTTCTTGTTCATTGAGTTTGGTTTCATGTTCACTGGTCAGGATAAGCAGGCGGGTTTGACTCATGTGCGAACTCAGACCAAGGTTTCCATCTTCTTCCGTACCTCGGAGGGGAATTGAATTGAAATTGATCATTGCTTCTATTAGTCCCGGGACTTGAGAACCAAGGTATCGAACCAATATACCTCTACTCTAATCCGCCGATGTATTGATGCCCTAGGGACCTTGGCACAAACCTGTTGAACAAAGAAAGTACTATTCAATTCTATTCAACACGAGCTAACAAACCAAACCATAGGCTGCTGTCTAGCCTTGTATAGGCTGTCCTTGTATTCTACCCCGCTAACTCAATCCATCCAATACCAATAGTAGTAAACCAATCTCTCTTCCGCGAATCTTGCTTTTTTACAGGTTGATACCATTCCACAAAGAGTATTCGGTAGCAAATCATACTCATAAAAAGAGAGTACAAATCTCAACTAACTTGAACTGGCGACTGAATAGATGTCTCACATTCTATGCCGGTGCGTAATAGAAAAGGATACCACCTAGGCTTTTAGCTGCATCAGATGCTGAAGCTGCCTCGGATGTTTTGGTCACTTAACCCTTTTTCTTTCTTGTCAAAAATGGCTCATTGGGAGGAGCGCTTGGGTATGCAAGAAGGGCAGATGGTTATCTTATATGTAATCTTGTCAATAATTGTCTGAAGTAAGCAAAGCAACCTCTACTCGTGCACGGGATTCGTAGTAAGGTCAAGGACTAAGTCTAAGTCGCGATCTTTGCGTGCTGTGATCGAATAACTCAGTCCGGAACTATTCGCTTTATAGCTTGCCAGCTTTTACGCTTTCCTTGTTCCTACTTCCTTGGGTTTTCTAAGAAGAAGGTACTTTTAGGCGACAGATTCTTTTGCTTCTCCTAAGATCTTAGGGGTTATTACGCAATCCAGCGAAGAAGTCAGATGTATACCTAGATTAGTCCACTGAAGGAAAGAAATTTGACCGACGCACAGGCGCTAATAATCATTACAGAACAGGAACTCTAACTCATCAAGAATAAAGAAGGAGTAGGATTACGCTCCAACAAAAGGAGTTTATCCAGAGGTTTCAATAAACTAACTGGCCCCCTTTTCTTTATCTTTATAAAGGAGTCCAACTATAGGGTGTAGGGTGAAATCCACTTCCTCAGCTCAACTAACTAAGCTATCATAAACCTCAGCACAACTATTTGAATCGACATCAACCTGAAGAAAAGGGACGGGGACAAGGAATGCCCTGTCTGTGAGGGAGTCAATGTAGACTGTTTGCGACGTGAATCGAGGATCTTTCGCCTAGGACACTAATTCCACTGCATATGAGAGAGGTTTGTGCAAGTGAAGATTTCGTAATAGTTGAGAAGTGGCCAAAACACCATTGGCAATAGTGAGCTCTTTCTAATTCTCCGGATAGGAAATAGAAATTCAGCCATTTGCCGACAAAGAGTATAGTTAATGAACGAGAAGCAGGGATTGAAGAAATGGCGTGTATGTGATCTAATCACCTGCAAGCGCTGGAAGAAATTACAGCATTTATTTATCAGTCGGCAGGCGAAACGGAAGTTGTCGATTGATGAGATTGCGCTAGTAGTTGAGGATTGGAAATCTAAGGCACCCGCGCAGCTAACTCGGGATCTGATGGGTGTTTCGAATAGGTAGGTGTAAAGGTTCAGCCTGGTAGACCTCAGAGAGAAAGAGATATGGGATCCCACCCTTTTCTTTTCTCTCCTTGATCTATTCTTGCTTGTCCTTGAGTTCAAGTAGCTATGAGCTACAGTTGCTATGAGTTAGTGAGCTATGGCTGCTATTGAGCAACATCCATTGAGTTAAGGAACTCTTAAGTCTGGCTCCACTTGAGCTCTGTTTCAAACAAACCCTAGTCAAACCTATTTAGGGAGTTTCGGGTTCCGGATTTAGTGGTTTATACCTCTGACGAACCCAGGTGGAATTTCAACAAGGGATTCCCTAACTGATTCTTCCTACTATACTAGTCTTTCTTCTTTTCTTTCAAAACCCGGACTACAAGCGGCCTTCTATTCATTGCTTGAGAAAGTTCTCTCTTCTTCAGCTCCCGATATCCTTCGATATCCTTGCTTTGCTACTCTTCCTCCTTGAGACACAGAGATTAGATACTTGGCATACGAGCCGGTTTCGATTAAAAGAGTGGGATTCTAGCTGCTTTCCTTTGACTAGGCCCTTGAAAGATAGCCGGCCTAGGAGGTCGATGGTCTGCATTGGATTGAAGAATTTCCCCTCTTTCTATTGAATATTGAATAAAGGGATAGATCATATCTGAATAGGTAGTGAGCCAGCAAAAGTTGCAGGCTGGATGCCTATTTCAAGAAGTGTAGTTGCAGATGCTCCTGAGTCGCCCATCCTATTTTCTTCTCTTTTTTTTAGCTACAACCGACAGCATTCAATCGATTGGCTTTTGCAGGGGTCGGGCCTGGGCTCAGTGATCGATCTAAGGGAGGGAAGAGACTTTTCCTTCTTTGGCCTTTTGGGATCTCCATCCTTGACTATAGTCAATAGAGATGGATCAACTCAGGATTGAACTAGATTGGGCAATTTGATCTATAAGAGATCCTCATGGGTAGGACGTCAAAAGTCTCCTTAAAGCGGCCTATTCAAAGAAGATAATGGGCGCACTCGATGACAAGGGCATATCCTTTAGCTCGAGACCTAAGCTGATTGAAAGTTGACAATGAATGAGCTAACAGTTGAGCTAATCTTTCTCTACATCGGCCCATATTCTATATTAAGAAGAATCTCAGGCTTTCTCTTTTGATTTGCAATTTTGAGAGGCCAGTTCCTTACCGGGTCTGTGAGAGAGAAGGAGTAGGGGTAGAATCTTCAGGGCCTTACGTCACCTGATGGACCTGTTGAACTGATCTTGATGATCAGGCAGAAGCAGGGGTTCGGGGGGCAGAAGATGTTCAAAAGTTGCGGGCAGGCTGCAACTAATCATATGCTCATAATGGGACGCCCACCATACTTGACTTTAAAAGCCTCGCTTGAAGAAGGGTCCATTGGCGCGCGAACCATCTCAAAGCTTTCCAGTCTCTCTCTCAACAGTAGTGGAATTGCCTTTAGTACTATCTTACTCTAATGTTCTAACTCAGATCGAAGTCAAGCCTCTTGCATAAAGTCCACCCTTCTTGCTCGCGTTCACCTATAAGAGTTGGGACTTGATGAACGAAGGAAGAAGCTTATTATGGTATAGGTATAGGCAGAAGCTTAAGAGAATGTTAGAGGCGAGGTCAGAATGTTTGGACCACCTTTTTCTTGTTAGCGAACGTTTTCTTCTATTTCATTTCTATTCGTAAGGACGACGGTGAGTGAGGAATACATGGTTTATGGGGCGGCTCGCCCTCTTCGATTAGTTGAAAAAAAAGGCTTAGGCACCGTCCTACCCTGTTCGGGAAGACCGACTGCCCTAGACAACTTTTGAACGAAATGAAATCAATCAGATCAAATATCCACAGCTTGACGTCTGAGTCCATCAACAAAAGAAGAAGAAGCTTGATCATTCTTGTCCCAGGGGTTCTGGAATCAATAGAAAGAAGAAATAATCTAAGAAGGGATCGTAGTTAATTCAATTGAAAGAATCACGACGCGGGATCTTAGTTGAAGAAATTTGATTAGGTTCAGATTCTGGGATGGAGGATTCGAAGGAGGCTTAAGAAGTCAAAAGCTAACCATCCGAGAAGGGAAATGAGTAGAGAAGTCAATGCACGAGATCCCGTTTTGCCACCTCAAAAAATGGAGTTGAAGGAAATCATACCGAACAGCGTCAATTTAGTTTGGTTTGACAGCTGCTTAACCAAAAGGGGGTGGTCTTGCGCTTCTATAGGATCTTGTGGGAGAGCTCTGATAGTGGAATTCATTTCTCTGTAGAGGTTATTAAATCCTTCGCAAAGAGTCAAACTCCTAAAAGGGATACTAGCACATTAGTCAGAAGAGTCAAGCGAATTTCTGTTCCGACAAAAGAAGGGAAGTGTTACGACAGTTGGAAGAAAAGGTTGATCGATCCATAGCAAGCACCCGCACTAGGCGCGGTCACATCGATCTCTCATTCATCTTGGGATCAACAGACTAGGTCGTCAATGGTTAACAGAAGACTTCTCAGGCAGGATTGAGCAAGCAATTGGATATAAAGAAATCACACTATATCTCTATCTCTTCGTGGTACTCCCCCGAAAGAAAGGTCTCGGGTACGATTTTAGCCGCATCTATAGCACCCAGAATACGAATAGAGGAGTCCAATTAAACAAACCAACCACTGGTGGCATTCCTTCTCTAAAGCACAAAGGAAGAGAAAGCCTTACTCCGACCGACCGACCCCCTGTACCGAACACTTTCATAGGCAAATTAGCCTCTACCTCTCTTTGTTTACGGCCTGCTTCAAGCATAACCATGGATTGATTAGAAAGCAACTATTTTATACAAACCGGTAGCTGATAAATGATGTCCTCTTACAGTAACTACAGTAGCACCTCTCCTATCCTAACTCTTTGCTCTTGTAGTCTAGAAGGAAAGTACTTCAGTCTTTCAACAGGTAGATCTTTACTCCAGGTAAGGAGTCCACTCATCGAAAGGTTTCATTTCTCGCTTAGTGCTTTTGAATATAGGAAATCTATAAATCTGGCTAACTTCAGGCGGGGAGCCCCTCAATATAGAGCAAGTAAGCCTAAGTAGGGACGAGCTTAGACTAAGAAAGTAGTTGGAGGTTGGCAAAAGAAAAAGAATCGATTCATCCGTATTCTGGCTTTATCGCTAAAGCGAATACCTTCATCTAATCAGATAGACGTTATCATCGTTAATTCAATAAGTCATTCATAAGTACTGGAATAGCTGCTTATGAGAAGACTATAAGGAACGAAACCCATTGAAAGCTTCAAGGCGTTTACTCTCTATCTAAAGGAAGGGTATCACCAATAGCAGGATCGACCCAACCAAGGAGTACCCTTGATTTGAATGAAGATCTTTTGAAGGTCTTCTCTTACTCTACCTACGATAGTTACTAAGCTGCTGCTATTCCTATCTTTCTTCCCTTGATTGGACAAATCCAGGTAGTTGGGCCTCGTGGAGTGGGGAGAAGTTGTTCCGTGTGAGTACCTTATCTATATCTATTTTCCCGGATATGGAAATGAGTTTACAAAAAGAAGAGTGGATATCCGGCTTCCATAGGGAAATCCTCAATTGATT
Source organism: Cucurbita pepo subsp. pepo (assembly GCF_057944985.1). Lineage (NCBI taxonomy): Eukaryota > Viridiplantae > Streptophyta > Magnoliopsida > Cucurbitales > Cucurbitaceae > Cucurbita > Cucurbita pepo. Next base: position 9,162,373 of record NC_141808.1, read on the forward strand.
CGGATTTACGAACACAGAAGACATGAGGAATAATAAAAGCATCGAGCAAGCAAGAAAGCAAGAGCTGGGCCTAAGGTCCAGTCATAAGTAAGTAGGGGGAATACACTGATAAGCGGGCTTGTGTCTGCCTTTCCATTCATTTCCTTCTCCACAATGAGATAGGGCGAAGTGCCTGTCTTTCTTGTCGATCTGCTAACTGGAAGTAGGTTCTTTAATTGGAACCCTGTAGCAGTTCTTCCCCTTTCTTTTGGAAGCTGCTCAATGGGCACGTTCACTTTACAGAAATGTCAGTGTCTCATCGCAAGGCTCATTTATAGTTGTCATACACATACATAGGGCTGGCTGACAGAGAGACAGCTTTCTCTGATCAAGGGAGCACAAGGGTCCTGGTACTACCCCGATGCGATGAATCCTGAATGCAAGGAGAATCACAGGCCTAAACGACGAGCAAACATTCAAACGTGAGAGCAAGGGAGAGGTGCAGGACAGGAGTGAAAGAAGGTGAGTGAGGTTACAGTGAAAGAAAAGAAAAGAGAACGAATGAATTTCATATGCTTTACCGAGTCTTTGAATAGTGAAAGAGTGAAAGAAGGAGAAGATCAAGATCAAGAAGGAATCTTTCGGATTTACTTACAGTTAAGTCGAATTGATTCTTTGATAGTCTTGACTTCCTGTTCCGGAGCTTGACCTGATGATAGTTTACGAGGGGTGAAACAGCGAGACCGAGAGGGAGAGGGGTGGGTTGGTTTACTTTTGGGCATGCTTCGTTTGCTTTGCTCTTCTTCTTCGGCCCCATTTGTTTGGCATGGTGCTAGAACCTTGTTCCGAGATGTCTTTGCTGGGATTGATTGCCCCTGATTTGGATGATACACAAAAAGTCAGGAGTGACGTTCGAACCTACCTCCTTTGTCCTTCTTTCTTTTTTGATTTGACATAGATGCTGACTTTTCATTTCTTTGACTCTTATCTTGCTTGGTGATAAGATAAGGAATCAATTACAAGGGGAATAAGATTCGGATTACCTTGTTGATCGAATATCTCAAGACAAGAACACTTTGTTTGAGATTCGAATCACTCCAGAAGCAAGATCGATCATGTCTAGCTTCAATGACTCTTGTTGATCAAATATCTCAAGACAAGAACACTTGATTGAGATTCGAATCACTCCACAAGCAAGATCGATCATGTCGAGCTTGAATGATTCTACATGCAACCTAAACTACGTAGAGTTGCAAAGAAACTTAGCCGTGGCTAAAGAAATCACAAATGCTTCTTTTAATATATTTTCCAAGTCTTCCTTACAAATACAACATACATGGCTTTATATAGCCTCAAAATGAAACTATTAAAGGCATTCCAAAAGTTGTAACATTCATACTTAATGGCCATAATTAGCCATTATGTAAATGTAACCTAAAGTAAATAAAATGTCTTAAAATACAATAACTCTAAATTACTCTAAATTGTAACCCACCCAAAATTTACAACAATCAAACTTCATTCTTCTTCAATGTAGCATGAATTGAAACATCTTTTTGATAATTTTGACAACCTTTTCTTCACATCTTCATTGAAGTATATTGTATGATTGATGTCTCTTGGTTCATATCATTCTCCACTTCTTCAAGAGGATTCGTCCTCAAATCTATTTGTGTAACTTTGCTGCAAAAAATATGTTATGGAAATACGATGGACCTCACAACACTCTTTTACACAAATGAAGCTTTCATTCTTACCTCTCAAATTTTTTAGTAGAGCCCAGATTAGATTTTTTTTTATTTTGGATCGATTAAAAACTAAAAAGATAAAAAAAAACAAATTGAAAAGAAACGCAAAGGAAACATATATCCGATCTTGAGCCTGAAGCTCTGATACCAAATGATAAGATAAGGAATCAATTACAAGGGGAATAAGATTCGGATTACCTTGTTGATCGAATATCTCAAGACAAGAACACTTTGTTTGAGATTCGAATCACTCCAGAAGCAAGATCGATCATGTCTAGCTTCAATGACTCTTGTTGATCAAATATCTCAAGACAAGAACACTTGATTGAGATTCGAATCACTCCACAAGCAAGATCGATCATGTCGAGCTTGAATGATTCTACATGCAACCTAAACTACGTAGAGTTGCAAAGAAACTTAGCCGTGGCTAAAGAAATCACAAATGCTTCTTTTAATATATTTTCCAAGTCTTCCTTACAAATACAACATACATGGCTTTATATAGCCTCAAAATGAAACTATTAAAGGCATTTCAAAAGTTGTAACATTCATACTTAATGGCCATAATTAGCCATTATGTAAATGTAACCTAAAGTAAATTAAATGTCTTAAAATACAATAACTCTAAATTACTCTAAATGGTAACCCACCCAAAATTTACAACAATCAAACTTCATTCTTCTTCAATGTAGCATGAATTGAAACATCTTTTTGATAATTTTGACAACCTTTTCTTCACATCTTCATTGAAGTATATTGTATGATTGATGTCTCTTGGTTCATATCACTTGGTCTTTTGAAAAAGATCCCACCTAACCTGGTATGGAAGCTATAATTGTAAACCGAAATCAAATCTATGGAAGCATATTGGTTTATATATACATTCCTTTTAGTCTCGACTCTAGGAAGAATTTGTTTCGCTATCCTTTTTCGCGCCTAAAGTTCCAACTATAACAAAGAAAGGCGTAATTAATTAATTCTTTCTCATTATCTCAGTACTTCAACTAGTCCCCGTCTTCCTCGAATGGATCTCTTAGTTGTTGAGAGGGTTGCCCAAAAGCAGTATAGCAGTATACATACCCAGTCAAACTGACAAGTAAACCAGATATAGAGATGGCAACTAGGCTAGGGTTGCTGTTTCCATTATTATAGAATTGAAAGACCACAACTATGATAAGATCATTTATTTACAAGGGAATGGAATGGTATACAAAGTCAACAGATCTCACTGAATCAACAAAAATATAGGATGAGGCTACACAACCCGTTGAGGAGAGTTCTAAATCTGGGCCAAGACGAATGAATGTAGGGGATTTATTTCAACCATTGAAGTCAGAATATGATCAAGTGGCTCCTGGGTGGGGAACTAGGCCTTTGTTTGATGGGTGTCGCGATGGGTCTATTTGTCCTATCTATTATTTTGGGGAGATTGATCATTCTTCCATTTTACTGGCTGGACGGAATTTCAAGCAATTCGATTCGATTCACAAGAACCCCTCTATCTACCTAAATAACTTTTCAATCAAAAGTCAAGTAGAAAGTATGTAGGTTTCCTTTAGCCCACTCTTTTTTGGTAGTTCGATCGTGGAATCTCTTTTTTTTTCTGTATTTTCGGAATATGAGTGTGTTGTGTGACTTGTTAGAATTGATCCTATGAATACGAGAGAGAAGGAAGAAGTCGGTCATCTTGATCAAGATGATTTGATCTCCTTGGATATTCAGTCTAGGCTAGTATCTGGAGCACAGAATATATGAAATAGATTCCAAACACTATATTAGAACAAATCTGAGAACTATGAGTCATACTTATCATACCTCGTGGCCGGACTCCGAAAAAAGAGTTAGAAGTGAGAGTCCCAAAATCTAATTCTTTTGTTTATGTTTATACTGACTTAGGTGAAAGGAGAAACCTTTCTTTGTCTTGATATTCAGTCATTGAGTAAGCATTGAATAAGTCCAAGGGTTCTTACTCAGGTTGGAACTTTTAAGGAAAGGGGTTGGTTTTTCTTGAATCATCGTCGTTCTAGGATGTAAGGGTTTCATTGATTCATAGGGTCTTAAGAATAATAAAGAAAACAAGAGTCAAGTCGCATTACACACAAATCAAAGAAAAAAGAGGTAAATAGAAGGAAGATTCAAGAGGCCCCTAATGATCGATCAATAGAAATACGAATGAATGGAATGAGCCAACTTGATATTTGGGCATTATAACTACAAATCTGACTTTGCATTAAGGAAGAAGTTTGACCCTTTGTTAGTACACATATTCGTTACGAGCGGTATTTGGGTCTTTCTGTTTGAGCCGGCCGGACGAGACGAAATTCTCATAGACGGTTCTCAGAGGGGGGTCTCCTTGGGTTCCCTATCTCAATAAAGTGTATGATTGGTTCGAAGAACGTAACGTCTTGAAATTCAGGCAGATGATATAACTAGCAAGTTCCTCCTCACGGCAACATATTTTCTTGTGATGGAGGAATTATGCTTACTTGTTTTTTAGTACAAGTAGCTAGGGGGTTTGCTATGACTTTTGACTATCGTCCGACCGTTACTGAGGCTTTTCCTTCTGTTCAATATATAATGACGGAAGCTCCCTTTCTTTGGTTGGTTAATCCTTCATAGATGGTCGGCAAGATGGTCTTAATGTAATGATACTCCTGCACGTATTTCGCGTGTATCTTACTTACTGGCTGGGGGATTTCAAAAACCTCGTGAATTGACTTGGGTTACAGGTGTGGTTCTGGCTGTATTGACCGCATCCTTTGGTGTAACTGGTTATTCCTTACCTCGGGACCGGTTATTGGGCAGGCAGTCAAAATTGTAATAGGTGTACCGGAAGCTCTTCCAGTACATAGGGTCTTGCTAGAGTTATTACGCGGAAGTGCTAATGGGGGACAATCTACCTTGACTCGTTTTTCTAGTTTACACACTTTGACCTCTTCTTACTGCCTTATGTTAATGCACTTCTCAATGATACGTAAGCAAGGCATTTCTGGTCCTTTCTAGAGAATAGAAAGAATATATTTCGTCTTAGTTAGTTATGATTACTCGGGGGAGGAAGAAGAGTATTTCATTGCTGCAAATATGTCTGATTGAAAAATCATAGTTTCAGGGAATTCTTCGAAGAGAAAATAGATTATGGGAGGGAGTGTGTGACTTGAACTATTGATTGGGCCATGTGGATATATATATGTCTCTTTATCTGCTGGGATTCACAACCAAATGTGTCTTTATTCCAACCACCGGGAAAGCTCCATACAGAGGGTAGGCTGGTTCGCTTGAAGAGAATCTTTTCTATCTATGATCAGACTTGACCATGTCGTGCATGACCAGGCTCCGTAAGATCCAGTAGAATAGGTGATACATCTGGCTTCAGATTATGTTTTATCTATTTCACTTCCTCTGCATTGACTCGATTTATGATACTATAGGAGTGAAAGAAGGGATCTAAAGAAGAACATAGGCTAGACTCTATTAGTCAGAAGTAAATCCTTTGCTTTGGATGTCAAAAGTCAGTATCCTTTAATGCTATTTGTGGGCTAAAGCTCGCAAGGTCTGAGACGACCCATAAAGCACTTGAACATTATCAACTTTGTAAGCCTATTTGGGTATTGAGCATTTATCTGTAAGAACTGAATGAGGTGTAATGGAGAATTCTATGGAAAACGGAATCTGCTCTATTTGTTCTTACATGGAATCAATCATTGATTTTATATCTGCATCCAGTTGGTTCGTTTGATTTGTGCTCGAGCCGGATGATGCAAAATTCTCATGTCCGGTTCTTTCGGGGGATGGATCCATTATAATTCACCTAATAACACCAGATTTGAATGAGACAGTATTAAGAGCTAAATTGGCTAAGGGTATCGGTCATCATTATTACGGAGAACCCACATGGCCTAATGATCTTTTATATATTTTTCCAGTAGTCATTCTAGGTACTATTGCATGTAACGTGGGTTTATCGGTTATAGGACCATCAATGATTGGTGAACCCGCAGATCCATTTGCAACTCCTTTGGAAATATTGCCGGAATGGTATTTCTTTCCCCTATTTCAAATCCTTCGTACGGTGCCAAATAAGAATAAGTTATTGGGTGTTCTTTTAAGGGGTTACGTGCCAAATAAGAATAAGTCATTGGGTGTTCTTTTAATGGTTTCCGTACCGACGGGATTCTTAACTGTACCGTTTTAGGAGAATGTCTAATATATTCCAAAATCCATTTCGTCGTCCAGTAGCGACAACCTTTTGATTGGTACCGCAGTAGCCCTTTGGTTGGGGAGCAAGATTACCGATTGAGAAATCCCTAACTTGAGGTCTTTTTGAAATTGATTCAATTCTGGTTCAATCTAAATCTATTGCTATTTCGTTTTCCTTAGTTTAGCCAATTTCTCATTCAAAGTAAACAAGGGGTAAGGCAGGGGTAAAGTCACTTTCTGTTTATTGTTTTGAAAATGGAAGTTTACTTCTTCCGCATGTAAAAAAGGAATAAATAAATCAATCAAATTACGAGAGGCTGAATTCAGTGCTTCTTTAGGAGTGAAACTTCCCCATTGGTTCATATTTCGATCAAAAGTCTCTCTTCTTTTTCATTCCCACCGTAGATCGAGTTCTGGGGAGGAATTACAGCTCATCATTTTTGTTCACCAGAGAAAGAAGGCTCTGACATTCTGGCTTCGCTTCTTCTTGGGCCCAGACGACAACGCAGGCGAGGTTTGAACTTCGAGAAAATCCAATGACGACTACTTACCTCCTTCTCCTCAAACAAAGGAAAGGAGACCAATCTCTTTCTTCTGAGACTTTGTAATCCAGAGGACCTCCTCCAAAATCTCTTATCCGCGATTCCTCTCGGTTACCCCCGGACCGCCCCGAGGAAGTGAGGAATATCTCGGCATAATTGTCTACTAATTCAGGTCTTGTTCCAGCTCCTTCGCCCCAACAAAGAAAGTAAATCCACGCTCAATTGGAATCCTTTTCATTTTGCTTATCTTGAATCATTGATGAGAAGGACGGCTGGAATGCCAACACAGGAAATGCCTAAGCCTTTTTCCTCAGCAGGAGAAAATTCATACCGGTGTCATATAATTACTGCCATGGCCGGAATGAAAACCGACTCGAAGTAGGGGAAGGAAGAAGCAGCGAGGAAGTAGGGAAAGGTGCCAAGCAAGCAGCGAGACTTAAAGGCAAAGGAACGAATAGAATATGCTTTACCCAGTGAAAGAAGTCCAATGCAGGGTGGTACTCTCACAGCTGATCTTTCTTGACTTTTATTCGTTTACAGGATTGAATATGAATTGACTCAACTCTTTTTTTTCAGGTAAAGAAAGGAAGAAGACGAGTTGGAGAGGTTAAGGCAATGGAATAGAAGATGCTTTACCCAGTGAAAGAAGGATTTCATATCCGAGAAGGAATAAGGAGTCTTTATCTTTGTTTACAGTGGTTCAATCAATAGGGGAAGGAGATTCTCATCCATCCAGCCTATAGAGTAAAAGAGTGAAAGGTTCACAAGAACTGAATGAGAAAGATCCGTTAAAGAATGAATCAAGAGTTCAGACTTGAAAGACTTTCAGGGGCGAAGCCCTAAGACCCTTCGGGCGAAGAGGCGAAGACACGAAACCGTACCCGGTGAAGTGGCAGTAATGTGAGCCTTATCCAATCCCTTTTGAAACCAAGGATACTGAGTCTGACCGGGGAGAAGTACAGATTGGAATTATGAAAGGAATTCTATGGGTGCTTGTCCCTATTTTGACTACTGTATTGGGAATCACAATCGGCGTACTAGTAATTGTATGGTTATAAAGAGAAATATACGCATACAACAACGGATTGGACCTGAATATGCTGGTCCTTTGCGAGTTCTTCAAGCGGTACAAATCCACTTTTGAAAGAAAATCTGCTTCCTTCCATCTAAAGGTGATACGCGTTTATTCAATATCGGACCATCCATCCATAGCAGTCATATCCATTTGACTAAGCTATTCAGTAATTCCTTTTGGTTATCGCCTTGTTTTAGCATATCCGCATATAGGTGTTTTTTTATGGATTGCCATTTCAAGTCTTGCTCCCATGGGACTTCTAGGATATGGATCCAATAAGAAAGATTCCTTCCTTTTTAAGTGGTCTACGAGCTGCTGCTCAATCAATTCGTTATGAAATACCATTCCTTACACTCTGTGTATTATCAATATCGTGTGATTCGTTGAGACAGAAACTTCTATGGACATTTTCCAAATTATCCAAAAGAGAGAGAAGGACATGCATAATATCAAAAGAATAGGAATTGGGGCTTGAAGTTTGTAGAGAAATGATCAGGCTCCCCACGATTCCGATCCAGAGTATGCGCCTATCCACCCATTAAATAAATAACTAGCGTAAACTCAATAATCCCTGATTTAGTAAGTCCCCTTTTTTTCAGAAAGAAGAATAGGAACGAAAAAGTCAAATGGAAAGAATCCAATCAAAAAAAGAGAGATTCCTTATTCTTTCTTACTTAATCTCCATCTATTCCTATATTCATTTCTTTCCTATCTCCCTATTCATAGAGATAGAATTCGTGTCCGAATGAATGATGGAATAGCCAATTTCCTTTTATTAAAGGATGAGATCAATGAAGAAGTACCCTTTATTCTTGATTATTAGAACAGATAGAATGATATTGGGTGCATTTGCCGCCACACGATAGATTTTGATCCTCCTATACTATTCCACAAACAAAGACATATCCAGCAAGATAAACCGACACGCTCCTTAGATTGATTTATGGCCCCGGATGAGGGGAAAATCTCATGTACGGTTCTGTAATAGCGATGAGAACAGTGATGGTATTACCGACTATGATTATAGAAGAGTTCGAGTACAGTTGATATAGTTGAGGCTCAATCAAAGGTAGTGGAGGGAGGGGAATTTCTGGCGGCTATACCTATAGGGTTTGTTATTTTGCGTCTTTCTTCCTTAGCAGAATGCGAGAGATTACCTTTTGATTTACCAGAAGCAGAAGAAGAATTAGTAGCGGGTTATCAAACCGAGTCTTCCTTCGGGTATCAAATTTGGTTGATTTTCTCTTGCTTGCTTCCTATCTAAATTAGTGTCTTCGTTATTTGTAACGGTTCTTTACTTCGGTGGGTGGGATATCTCCATCTTATGAATTGAAATAAATAAATAAAGCGTATTCAGGCAGTCTTTGGAATGACAATTAGTCTCTTTATTAGATTAGGCTAAAACTTCTTTGTTCTTGTTCATTTCTATAGCAAGAAGATGGACTTTACCCTGACTAAGAATAGACCAACTATTCAATACCCCCTCGGATGGAAATTTCTTTTACCTATATCTCTCGTTAATCCATTATTAACAAAACAAACAAACAACTTCCTTTCAACTCTTTTCACTGTAAAGGAATACTATATTAGTAGATATTATAGACTTGCTGAAACAAGAGAAAGAAAGAAAGAACCAATTCTTTAGAGATATTACAATATGTTCCCTATGGTAACTGGGTTCATTCATTATGGTATGGTCAACAAAGAGTACGAGCTGCAAGGTGTACATTGGTCAGGGTTTCATGATTACTTTATCCCATGCAAATCGTTTGCCTCTAACTATTCCATATCCTCACGCAAAATGAATCGCATCGGAGCCGCGGTCGAATCTATTTTGAATTTGATGAGAAATGCATTGCTTGTGAAGTATGTGTTCGTCTATGTCCTATAGATCTCCCCGTTGTTGATTGGAAATTGGAAACAGATATTCGAAAGAAACGATTGCTTAATTACAGTATGGAATGGATTTAGGGATCTGTATATTTTGTGGTAACTGCGTTGAATATTGTCCAACAAATTGTTTCTCAATGACTAATGACTGAAGAATATGAACTTTATACTTATGCTCGTCACGAATTGAATTAGAATCCAATTTACGGATAAAATCAGTCAATCCCTTAAGACTAATTGACAATGACTAAGAAGAAGAAGAGAAGGTTACCTTTTGATCTAAAGAAATGAGGGGTCTTTCGTTTTGTTTGGTCACTCGAAACGATTTTGAGGCAGTCTCCATCTTTCTTCGGAATAAGAAGCTAAGTCCATATTACATCAATCGGAAAAGAAATAGGCATATTGGCAAGGAACAGGAGAGGGCTAGAAGCGACTCGTTCGTATTGGGAACCACGCGAGACTCTACCGTTGAGTTATATACATACCTTCCCCGCTACTAATTCTTATTATGAGTCAGATAGGGTTATAGTACACAAACAAGGTGGTTGGGGTTTCTTTCTCAATCTTTCTCTGATTCTAGCCGTGTAATGGATCCGGCTTTAGTCGGTTAAAAAGAGGAGAGGTGTGTGTGGCCGGGCTTCTTTCTTTATAGTGGTGCTGCCCGCCCCCTTATTAATCCATTTGACTAGGAACACGTGGATCCAGGGAACCAGGCTCGGGAACTCTTTCTTACTAGTCTCAGGCGGAGGTTATGACTTAATCCAATAAATAGAGTCAGATTGAGAGATAAAAGAAAATGGTGCTCGATGAAAGGATCCTTCACACTATGCTGTGGGCGGGGGAGAGAGAAGCTCTGCGAAGCTGGGCGTTCAGTGTGATTATAGGGGAACCATACTAGAAAGAGAATAGAAAGGGCCTGAAAAAGAGAGCGAGTAAGTGATGGGCAACCGGCAGTCTATATCTTGCTTGTGAGCCGAAAAGTATAGTATACCAATCTCGCAACAGTACAGTACTGGCGCAAAAGGATCGGTCCTTCACTTGCTGATCGTTCGCGAGTCGAACTCGCTCTCTTGCCATGCTTTTCACTCACTCGCTTGAGTCGGACGAAATCACTCCGTTTGGAGGATCATTCGTTCTTCACTCTCTTGTTCCTAACCCGCAAGGAGTGCAGCAACCAACCAAGGTGCATATTCCCATATAGAGTAGAATAGAAACAAGCGAAGCGTAGCGATTCGTACTACTGGAAAAGTGAACCGGCAGGCAATAGAGTCAGTCCGCCGATAGCCACAAGCAAGCGTAGCGAATCACATGGATAAGCCCCTACCTGTCAGTGCATAGATGATAGGGTGGGCGAAGCGCGAAGGGGATGGATGTCTGAGCGGTTCAAAGAGTCGGTCTTGAAAACCGAAGTATTGATAGGAATACCGGGGGTTCGAATCCCTCTCCATCCGAGAAGTCATAAGTTCTCTCTTGCGTTATCGAGAGACTAAGAACGAATGAATTGGATCGACTCGACTGAGATGATAGATGGAATGCTTAGCTTGTTTTATGATGATTTAGTTCTTTTTCTGTTCTGTCTAGCATTGGTCTTCTTACGGACCAACATCAGACTTCATATCGCCCCTTCCTTCTTCCACTCCTGCCTTTAGGTCTTGGTGGAGGTTTGGGAAAGTTTGATCCATGGATGACTATCTGAGCAGAATTGCTCCTCTTGGCCCGCCCGCCTGCAAGCAGTTCTTCTCGAGCTGCCGCTTCCTCGAACCCGTTCGTTCTGCCCTTTCCCGAGAGCCATCTTCAGGTAACCCCCTCTACCTTCTTGACCTACCCCTCATCCTTTTCTCTCAAATATTGACTGCAATCTCTCTTTCCTCAGGCACTCGTCGGCAACTCCGATTGGAAGATGATTCCGAAGAAACGTAAGATGCAGGAGAAGGAGGAGACGTCGTCGAGGTTGAAAGTTCCTCTATTCAGCCAAGGTTGTAAACGTCAGAGAATCATGGTTCCCGCTTCTTCTGTACCAGCCACACTTTTTGTCCCTTCGTCTGGTCCAGCTTCTTGCACTCGCTGCCAACTTGCTCGCAGCACCTCTGCCTCTGTCTTGCCATCTACCACAACCGCCGGTGGAGACGAAGAAATGTCTGATGACAGACAAGAAGAGGGTGTCAAATCTACCAGAGCATGAACTAGTACTGGAAGAAGCCGCGGTGGTATACCTTTTTCTTTCAGAACCTCGCCTTTCGTTTTTCTCTGATTCGTCGTTGTTCCTGTTATTTATTGTCGCTATGTGTGCTTGCTTGTGGGAGTCTCTTTCTTTTTTGATGTGTTGTCACGCTCCCTTCCCGTCTATGGCCGAAAGGGCAAGTCCTTGACTCTATTCCCGATCGGTCGGGCAAGCGGCTTGGCTTTCAAAGTCAACTCCAACAATTTCTTTGTTCTCAACACTTGATGTTAATTTATCAAAGATCTTTTGCAAGAGGGTTTGCTAGAGGTAGTTAGCCGTTACGCTACGGGATTAATCCTATCACTAGCCCACTATCTTCAGGTAAATTCGATCGATCAGATGCAGAAACCAAGGCAAGGTCGGATGGTTGTCCCTGATTCTCAACAGAATCTGATAGACAAGAAAGAATCGAAGTCCCATTGTCTTATTAATTTCATTGGATGCCTTTACTCCCCTACCCCAATCCCTAGCTAGCTGCAATCCAAACCTCACCTATTTGGGGATCTTCTCCTCCTACTCTTTCAGTCCAAGGAAGACATCTAATATTAAAGAGAAAGAGGCCTGAGAAGCATTCTACCGGCCAAGGTCAAAGAAGCTAATTCTGATTGAAGAAAATAGTGTAAGCCAACTCATCAAGGGAAAGGGGCACTAATGGAAGAGTCAAATGCCTCGATTTTATATATATATCCGGAACGGAAAGACATTGCATTGGAGACGGACGATTGACAGGACCGAAGCAAAAAGCCCACATACATGTACCAAGGGTTGTCAAAGCATAGTGCCTACTCAAGGTATATACACTGCTCTAAGATTAGGTAGGAGTCGATTTCCGAAACATAAGAGCTTGGAGACTGACCTAGCTGCAACAGATATTGTTCAGATCTTACCTGAGAGAGAATATTGTAACGGCACTGGTTGAACCTGCTGTTTAGCCCGAGGCTCTTTGAAGTTGCTGCGGTTGAAGTGGAGTCTGCTCCGAAAGGGTCTACTTTTCTTTCTAACCGGGATAGCAGGGTTGAAGCCCTTTGTTAGAACTGCAAAATCCATGTATTTATGTGGATGGGATTACCTTATTGGGGAGGGAAAGAGAAGCAAGCTACCTCGCATCCTTTTTTCTATTTTGACCACTACGAGTTGATGTAAGGGGGAACCCTCTTTGAACTAGGTGCCCTCGAAGGATATGATTCTAACTGTCGATTAGCAGGGCTGCAGGCACGAATTCGTATTAGGAACGCATGGCTAGATCGATCGGTCGGTCTTCTTGGGCTACGACAATTCCACTTATCACGCCTCTCTTTTACTGCCGCTCGGGCGCACACTAGACGAACTGAAGAATCTAATTACTTCTCTTCTTTTTGAGAGTGCAAAACCCTTAAGCCAGTACCGAAGGGTGGTGAGAGTGAATCTATCTGACCCGAGTTTCACGGAGTTGTGCCAGCTTTACGTCGAGATCTTCCTATCCTAGTTCTCCATACATAAAGTGACTGGTTCTTCCTTTAGCCTTTTGGATATCTTTCTCGATGATCAACCAAGTTGAAATACAGATCTCATCACACCACTTGTAGTAACCCTTCGGCAGGTTGGCAGAGTTGCTTTCAGTTGCGGGAAAGTTAGGGGAACCTAGTTAACCAACGACATTTCCTTATCATAGTTGGTGGATGTCTCGATTGAGGCGAAGGATCCCTATAGACCGAACCCAGAATACAATTTGACCCTTGGCCCGGTCGCGAGGATTCGACCAGCTTTCATTCTCTTTCTCCCAACGAGTTAGCAGACTCAACTGATTGAAAAGTATTACTTAAATAGAAATCATGGTCCTTGACGAAAACGGTTTTGAAAAAGAGTTTAACGACAGAACTAGAATACCCGTAATGCTAGTAGTATTCCCTTACTGAACGGAAGGAACGGTTCCCCTACTCCCTTCCTAATGAACTCCGGAACGAAGGCACCATCACTCTGTCTGTAGGCTGTTGGATGCCCCCTTCTTCCTGGCAACAAGATCAGATCAATAATAGCCAACTAGGAAAGCACAGTCAGACTAGTGCCACGCCCAAAGCACCAAGACTGCTTATTCCGCTAAAACTGTAAAGAGACAAGACCTCTTATGCCGGAAAAGAAAGTCAAGTGCTAACGTGCACCTCCCATTCCTACACCAAGAGAAAGCCTAAGAGAAGACAAGACCATGCTACCAGTCCTAGCTGGCACCGAAGCCAAGGGAAATTGAACAAGAGGAATGAAAGAAGAGCTTAGTCGTATTCAATTCAATGCGGGACGACCCAGCCTCCCAGATCCGCATCAGCGAGTGGTGTGACGACGACCAACTTGATTGAAAATCACGATTTGAATTTAATTGCCTCGGGAAAAGAGAGAACAAGCAGAACTGTTTTATCTGTTATATGAGAGGACGGCTGCCACTTCCGTATTACCATTGATTTAGACAATCCCCGATCCTTACTAGACTAGATAAGGGGTCAGGAGATTCTGATTAGTGTCAAATAGCCCTAGCCTCATTCACTCCCGGTGAAATAGCAGCTACGCCCCTTGGTCCCGAGCGTTTGAACGAATCCCAGTCTCTTGAGCTCTTTATGGCAGCTAGTCTAGATCGATTCCTAATAGGATTGGCTTTCTTTGTTAAGACAGAGTAGAGATTGGAAATTCTAGAGAAAAGCAAGGTTTGTAACCCCCTAACCCAGACCAGGATGCGCCTTTCTCCCTAAGCCTAGAAGCAAGTCAAGCGGTAAGAAAACCCATATCCCTTGTGAGTGCGTCTTTTTTTTATGATCTCGTTTTCTCAGATAGGACAGGTCGGTCAGGGGCAGGTGTCTTCCATATGCAATATCCGAGACTCTTTCTCAAGTGGGTATGAGATATCCGGTATGCGATGCGAGATGCGCTTTCCAAACAGGCTATATTGCTTTATCTCTCTGTCCTTTCTTTCCGTCCTCCCTGGCTGGGCTCTCGCGTGTCCTGGGTCCGATCAGATCAACCAGCGACCGGTTTACAGAACAAGGAGTGAAGCAAGGGGCAGGAGATTGATAGAAGAACCCGGCCGAAGCTTGACTAAAAAGGGCTTGTGTTCAACTCCGGGGGTTGGCTGGTTGGAAGGGATTGCTTTCTGCCGTCTGTTTTTCCCTTCGAGATCTTCTCTTAGCAAAGTAGGTTCAAGTCACACTTTTTGCTTGCTACAAGCTGGGCTCAGGGACTGCAGTCAGCCGCTTCCTTCCCCTGTAGTCGTCAGCTCGTTCTTGACAGATCTGATCGGGTGTTCATAATCTGGAGTAAAAGGATTCGAACCTTTGCATGCCGGTACCAAAAACCGATGCCTTACCACTTGGCTATACTCCATACGGCCTTGTTTTGGACGGTAGAACGGGGAGAGGGGCGAAGATCTGAGACCCTCCAGGCGAAGAGGTTCAGACGCTCGACGAGAAAAGAAAAGGGAGAGGGGTGAAACCGCGAGATCGAAGGGAGAGGGGTGAAACCGCGAGACCGAAGGGAGAGGGGCAGGAGCAAAGCTGTGAAACCTTAAGAGGAGGTTCAGGAATTGTGAGACCAGTAGGGCGAAGAGGTGAAACCGCGAGACCAAAGAAAGGGAGAGGGGGAAGGGAGAAGCAGGGCGAGACCAAAGGGAGAAGAGCCGTGCAAGAACGTGGGGATATAGCAAGTAAGCAGCAAGATTCTCTCTTGTTGGACCGACTACAACAAGCTCGCGACTCTAATAGAAAGAAAGGGTAAGCTCTCCTCTCTCTGTTCTATTTGCTTGCAACAATGCTATACCTATCAAAGTTGGCGAACGCTTCTGTAACCTTAGACTCGTTACGCTATTCGACTGAACTCGTTGGCTCCGCGTCCACCGAAAGTAGGTTACCTTCGTCACCGTCAGCATTTGGTACTCTCTCGATAGCTTCTCTCGTTCACTTCAAGCCTTTGGTGTAATGACCTGACCCGTAAGCCCTGAAGAAAGAAAAACATCAAAAAAAAGAAATGGTTGCTGGAAACGACGTTCCCTTTGTAAAGTCGACCTTTTCCTTTTCTAACTAATGTGAGTTGACATGAAATGGATCACGGAAGAAGACGTATCCGATGAATGAATGATTCAATCCCCTCCCACCCACACGGGTTCTTCGATTCTATTGAAGGGGCGAAGGCCTGAGACCGACAGGCGAAGAGGCGCAGGCATGAGACCGATAGGGAGAGGCAATGGAATTGTGAGACCCGTAGGGCGAAGAGGCGAAGACATGAAACCGAGTTGGAGAGGTAAAGGGGTTCCCCTTCTTCTTTCTATGTGAGGTGGGGCGTACGTCAGAGCGGAACCTATCTCGAACGCAGAGCACCGGCTCCGGCCTTAGATACAGTTACCATGCTTACCGGCTCTGACCATTGCCATAGATATGGGGGGTAGGCGAAGGTAGCTTGCTTCTCTTCTCCTAGGCTACCAGCACATGTGACTCGGGAAGAAAGAAAAGGCTGCGAGCGGTTCTTCGCTTTCTTGTTCTCGCCCAGCTCTTTTTCTTTATTATTTCCTAGAAAAAAGAAGAAGCTCATGAATCAGCACAGGGCAAAATCAGCTGTAGGAGAACTGTACTAACCTGCCGACGGTGACTTTCTCAGGGCTCCGTAGGAGAAGAAAGAATGTCCGGGGCAAATTGATAATGAAGCGAAGGTCCCCCTTACTCCCTATTCTCTCTTAAAGCTTTAGAAAGCTCTAACTAAGATAAAGGGTTGGTTAAGAAAGAACTATTTACTGTAAACCATAGCAGTGACAGTCACTCAATGGAAATGTTCGCCTTTGGAATGAAGATGGATGAGCACTTGAACCTGAAACTGATGAAATTCGGGGGAAAGATGGAACCGGTCACTATACTGGGGGGGGGGGCGAGACATGACCGCGACTGAAGATTCAAGTACCGTTGAAAAGACCAAAGGAACGGGGGGAATGACTACCTGTAATAAAGCACAGGCTAATAGACCAGAAGAAGCAAGGCTTAGATTACCAGATCCTGGACACAATCTAGCCCCTTGCCTTACCTTTTCTAGCCTCTCTCTCCTTGCTTGCTTACCTAGCTCTTGTCTTAGTGACTCTTCTTCCTCTTTTCTAGGGTTTCTTCTGGTTAAAACGATCTATTTTGCATTTGCCAATGAATTGGATCCGCCCCGATTTGATCAATAATGGGATTCTTGGCTAGAAGAAAGGTTCTGTGACATGGACGCCAACTAACTCGTTGTCCCACCTAACAGATGATGAGATTCTCGATCGATTTGAGAGAATTTGTAAAAGTCTTTCTCACTATTCATTCTATTCGAGATAGGGTGGAGCTTTCGATCAAGATGTTCTCGCCTCCCCGGGCTCTCGCTCGAATCGGAACCTTTATGCGTTGGTAGGCTTTCGACTCAATCTAATAGCCTACTGGGCGACAATCAAAGAGAAAGTTGTCGCATGGGCTCATCAGATGATGCAGAACAGATTTCATAACCACCATCCAGCACCAATTACATTCCACATCCCACTTCAAACTTGTCTGTCGATTCCTCGGGGGGACTATTCTATTTAGTTAGAGAAAGGCATTCCAGCTTCAAAGGCAGGTGAGCTGGGTCAGGAAGGAGACTGCTGGGATTGGATCGGATCCATCCTACTCGAAGCACTCCACCACGAATAAGAGTCAGAAGGTTGGATAGGCAGTCGAGATAGTCACTCCTATCTGTAGGGCGGGCTTTCAAGACAGAGATGCACTACTCCATCTGGAAAGAGCTTTACCTCATGGAGAAAGAGAAGAACACCTGATTTAAAGTAAAGGCCAGAAGGGAGTCAAAAATCAATAGAAAAAAGACCTTCCCGGCAGGACTCTACTACTGGGTCTTATTCCATCTCAAACTCGGATTAGGAAGAGTGCCCTTGAACTACAGATCCTGAATAATACACAATACAAAAAAAGAAAGAGATTCTCGACGAGAAAGAAAAAAAGGGGGGAGGAGAAGAGGAGATTCAGGATAGTCACTCCACTCCATATCTCGGGAACACAGATTCTTCTTTCATTTGCAATTCCTTTCTTGAGTGCGTCTTTGATGATCTCTTTTCTCAGATAGGACAGGGCAGGGGTAGGGAGAAGGGCTTCTTCCGCTTTACAACCGGAATAAGGAACCTTAGAATGAACCAACCCCACCTGCTGTCGATCAAAAAATGGGATTGGAGAGGTTCATGAGTAAGTAGGGAGAGGATCATGAGTAAGTAGGGAGAGGATCAAGATCAGAGAAAGAATAAAACACCTATGTTACCTTGTTCAAGAATAGTGAAACCCGAGTGAAATGAACGACAAAATAGGGAGAGGATAGAATTTGATAATTATTGGTCCGTCAGAGTGAAATCAGTCTGTCGAATGAATAAGGAAAGGAGTTTCGTCTTTGACAAGGGAGAGGAGTCCACTGTTCTCGAATAGTGAAAGAATAACTCACAATCACGAAATTGACCTCGTGTTTGAAGGGAGAGGTTCATGAGTTTACACAGTGAAAGAAGGAGAGAATATCCGAGTGAAGGAGGGAGAGTCAAAGAGTGAAAGAAGGTGAATTCAGTAGTGATTTCGTTTACAGTTAAAGAAAAGAGAAGAGACTGTAAAATACCCTTGTTTACTAGGGGAAGGAGCAGTGTTTGAATAAATAAATAGGTTCAGGTTCCGTAGTTCAGGAGTGAAGGAGAAAGAATCTTTGTTACAGGCAGGAGAGAGTAAAAGAGTTCCATCAGGTTCAGTAGCTCAGATCATAGAGTCAAAGGGGCAGGTTCATGAGCTTCTCTTTCTTTCCTTTCTCTTTTTCTTTTACCGACTTTAATGTAAAGAAAGGTTCTTCTTGACGCTTTACCTCCTGAAATAAGGGAATATCGGTTCAGGTTCCTTCTTTCATGAATAGACTCTCCTGTCAAGAAGCAACCTCTTTGAGCTCTTACCGAATCCCAACAAAGCCTATGATAAGCGCCTACAATGCTGGAATTTGCAAAGCTAGAGGTCCTTCTAGAATCCTTGCAAAACGCTCACAGAGAAAGCTAACTTAACGGATTGATTCCAACCAAGAGCTGGTTAGAAGATGAATGACTCTTAGATCGAACTTGGAATCTATGATGGTCACTCTTAGATACCAAGACAATTCACTCCAGAATTAGCTTGATCAAAACTAATTCAATGAATCGGTTTAAACATCAAACCTAAAGCAAGATTTGAAAAAGAATAACACCAAAAGGGTATCAAGAAAACACAAGGTTTTTTCTGTATTCAACCAAAATCCCTCAAACATGAATATTACATGCCTTTAAATAGGCCTAGAAGATAACCCTAACAAAATAAAGTTCAGCCACCAACCACTAATAAATGCCAATAAATGCTATTAAATACAAATTGAAGAATATAAGGCAATTCATACAAACTATTAATAAATGCTATTAAATATAAAATGAAGCAAATAAGGCATTAATAATTTCCTTAATTGGTAATTCAACTACCAAAGGCAAGTCTTCTAATTACTTTCCAATATCAGCCACTCCATTATCTTCTTGATTTGATATGCGAATGCTATAAAGATTTTTGGGCACAAAAGTCCTTGTTTCAACCGGTACAATAGCTAGCTTTTGAAGATGCAATGTATAAGCCTCTTGAATCTTCTTAACCTTGTTTCTTGTAATCGGTCCTTCGGGTACATGCACGTGATCAGTTGTTGGATTCATATCATCCTCCCTTTCTTTAAAAGGATTTGTCCTCAAATCAAATTCTTCGTTCTTTCCGGACAAGAATTGAATATTGTTTTTTTTTTCCACTTTTTTTTTCTCACCTTTACCTTAGTTTCTCTCTCCACTGTTGTTCTTCAGATTCTTTTCTTTTTTTCTCTAATTTCAATTGGTCACAATGTACTTCATATGGAGACAATGGAAGTAAAGTAAATTTCTTCCCACACAAAGTAAAAGTATACTTGTTCATGAAACCATCAAATGTTACCTTTCTATCATATTGCCAAGGTCGGCCGATCAAGATGTCCCCCGCATGCATTGGTACGACATCATAAAGAACTTCATCTCTATATCTTCCAAGAGTAAAAGAAATAAGAGCTTGGGAGTTCACCTTAATTTCTTCTTTGTTTGTTAACCAATGAAGTTTGTATGGTTTTGGATGGGGATGGACAGAGAGTTGAAGTATTTTTACAAGGAAGCTGCTTACCACATTTGGGCAACTTCCACTATCAATCACCAAGTTGCATGGTCCTTTGACCAAACATCTTGTGTGGAACAAGTTTTCCCTTTGATCTTCAAATTTCTCTTCCTTGATTTGAACATTGAGTACCCTTCTTTTGATCAAAGATATGGAATTACCTTCTTCAACATACTCATCATCATATGCTGCGATTTCTTCCACAAGCTGTGAATCATGATCTTCACATTCATCATCTGAATCAAGTATACCATTCCTTATCACCATAACTTTTTTATTAGCACACTCTTTGCCCATGTGTCCAAACCCTTTGCACTTCGAACATTGAATAGAACTAGACTTCTCCTTTACCGTCTTTGAAGCTTCATTCTTTTTACCAATGGAACTCTCAGCTTCCACTCTTTTAGCAGCTACAAACTTTTCTTTTGGTGACATTGATTCATTTCTATTCACAAAACTATCCTTGTTCCAAGTGTTAGAATTTGAAAAGGTGTTAGTTCGTGATGTGTACCTTTTTGAATGCTCTTTTTCTTCTTTCAATTGGTCTTCAATTTTGAGAGCATAATGATACATGTCTTCCAGATATGGTGGTGGATTTCTGTCAACAAGATGAGCAATTTCTCGATTCAAACCTCCAAGGAATCTAGACATGGTATCTTCTTCTTCTTCTCTAACATTTGCTCTTTCCATCATAGTTTCCATCTCTTGATAATATTCCGCCACACTTTTTGTTCCTTGCCTCAAACCTTGCAATTTAGTTTTCAAATTTCTTTCATAATGTTTTGGAACATACCTTTTTCTCATGGCTTCTTTAAGTTCTTCCCATGTCTCTATTGGATCCTCCTCTTTTCTTCTTCTCTCGGATTTGAGATGTTGGTACCAATCACCAGCATGATTGGTAAATTCGGCAATAGCAAGTCTCATCTTCTTATTTTCACTATAGGTGTTGCAATCAAACACATGCTCTATCTTTCTTTCCCACTGCAAGTATGCCTTAGAATCTGCCGTTCCACAAAATGGTGGGATTTTGAGTTTAACTCCTCCATCTCTATCTTCATGTACTCTTTCCATCCTTCTAGGTTGCATAATAGTTGCATGGTTATTTCTTCCTCTCCATCTTCCTTCGACAACTTGTCTTTCTTGTACTACTATATCTTCATCTTCTTCTAATGTTCGTTCTTGTCTTTGTTGTTGCGTCCTTCTTTCTTGTCTATCTTCCATCATCATTTGCATCATACCTTGAATTGCTTGAAGAATGGTTGTATTAAGATCTGGTACTGGTGGTACTCCTTCTCCATTATGTGACATTTTGTTATCAAGGGGCCTCTCCACACTTCTCACAAAAATTTCACTCAGGGACACCGTGTTTAACACTCAAAGGTGAGCTTTTGGTACTAGGTTAAGAATGTAAAGGCTGACTTTTTTTTTCTTTTTTTCGAGAATCTGAGAGAGACAAAAAATTGATACAAGAAAAATAACAATAAAAATATTTCACCTCTAGAGCGGCCAAAGAACGTCGACCAAATGCTCTGATACCAAATGATAAGCGCCTACAATGCTGGAATTTGCAAAGCTAGAGGTCCTTCTAGAATCCTTGCAAAACGCTCACAGAGAAAGCTAACTTAACGGATTGATTCCAACCAAGAGCTGGTTAGAAGATGAATGACTCTTAGATCGAACTTGGAATCTATGATGGTCACTCTTAGATACCAAGACAATTCACTCCAGAATTAGCTTAATCAAAACTAATTCAATGAATCGGTTTAAACATCAAACCTAAAGCAAGATTTGAAAAAGAATGACACCAAAAGGGTATCAAGAAAACACAAGGTTTTTTCTGTATTCAACAAAAATCCTTCAAACATGAATATTACATGCCTTTAAATAGGCCTAGAAGATAACCCTAACAAAATAAAGTTCAGCCACCAACCACTAATAAATGCCAATAAATGCTATTAAATACAAATTGAAGAATATAAGGCAATTCATACAAACTATTAATAAATGCTATTAAATATAAAATGAAGCAAATAAGGCATTAATAATTTCCTTAATTGGTAATTCAACTACCAAAGGCAAGTCTTCTAATTACTTTCCAATATCAGCCACTCCATTATCTTCTTGATTTGATATGCGAATGCTATAAAGATTTTTGGGCACAAAAGTCCTTGTTTCAACCGGTACAATAGCTAGCTTTTGAAGATGCAATGTATAAGCCTCTTGAATCTTCTTAACCTTGCTTCTTGTAATCGGTCCTTCGGGTACATGCACGTGATCAGTTGTTGGATTCATATCAGCCTATCTTGAGATCACAACTTCCTCTTCTTTTTTCTTTCAAGGACAGAGAGAATAACTTGGTTGTGGCTCCTTTTCATTCATTCTTTCTTCACGAGCTTGTAGAGAGCCCATGAGTTGATCAATAGTAATGGAATCAAAATCTTTCTCTTTCTCAATAGCAACAACAATATAATTGAATTTCGGATCGCAGGATTCTTTGTTCAATTACTCGAACATCCTCCAAATTCTCACCATATCTACGCATTTGATTAACAAGAGCCAATACTGACTCAAAAGAAGAAGAAGAAAAAGAAGGTCAGGTAATAAAGTCAAAGGAGCGAAGCAAGCTGCTCGACCAATAGAAACGGACAGGAGAGAATATGCGAGAATGAATAGGTGAATGAGAAAGATCAGTTAAAGAATGAAGAGAGAGTTGAGGAGAAGAGAAAGATCGAGAAGGAATCTTGAGGATTGACTGACAGTGAACTCTCATTGATTCTTCGATAGGATTTACTGACAGTGAACGATCATTGATTCTTCTTTCGTCTTTACTGTTGAAATAGGGTAAAGCATCGATTTTCTCCCTCAAAATAGGGAGAGGGGAAGGAGCAAAGAGAACAGACCCCGGGCAATCAGGTTCAGGTTCATCAGTTTACCGAGTGAACTAAGGGAAGGTCATAGAATCAAAGGTTCCGAAGCAGTTAAGTTTGATTCTAAACACTATTCATTTACTCGACTGTAAAGGTTCCTCAAATAGCTTGACCTCCTGAAAGAAAAGAGCTACTGAACGAACCCGCAAGTCCTCCCCCCGTCGATAAGAGCTGATAGGTGAAGGAGGTCAGAGAATCAGAGTTGGATAGGTTCATGAGTAAGTAGTAGCGGCCGGCGAGAGGAGAAGAGGATAAGAGATAAGCAGTGAGACCAATAGAATAGGAAAAGGGAATGGAATTGTAAGACCTAGTTGGCTAGGTTCATGAGTTTCCATTTACGTTGAGTCTATTTGTTTAAAGCAAGCCTATTTATTTATTTACCTCGTCAAATCTGGTGAAGAATCCCAAACCAAACAAACACCGACCTCTTCTCTTCCTGTATAAGTTCAAGGATAGCAGTCTGGAAGATGCTAAACACCTATTTACCTCGGTTACTGTGAAAGAAGGGACAGGCGAATAAATGGAATTGTAAAACCGACAGGTTCAGCCGTTTACAGGATTGAATATGAATTGATGACTCTACTAGAAAGAAAGGATAGGTGATTGATTGAGCTGCAAGGAATTGACTCTCATTCTTGTTTCGGCTTGACTTCCTTAATTCAAGACTAAATAGGTTAAGGAGCCGAACATCCTTTCATTTTCTTTGACCTTGTCTTTGAAGGGAAGGAGTGAAAGAAGGTGAACGAGAGAATAGGAACCGGAGCTCACTTTAAAAAGAGTAAATATTCGCTGGGAGTTCGTTTTTCTTTCATTTGCATTTCCAAATCTCAAGTCAAGGCGAAACTGAAAGAAGAAGAATTGAGAATCAATAGAAAAACAGATAAGGAGAAAGAAAGAATCGGAATTGATAAGGATTGGCAAGAGGAGCGAGGACAGAGCGTTAGAAGTAGCAGTAGCAGGGTCAAGCAAGGTAGCATTCATTCCCTGTAGCAGCACTCTAGTATTTAGTCAATTCTTTAACTAAGGCCTAGAATCACTCTCAAGAAAAGGCCGGATTTACATATGTTTGTATGCAAGCAAGACCGCTCCTGTTGTTCAAGGCAGGTAAGGGCTGCTCATGAGGGGGGGCACCATCACTCTGTCTCTCTCGAAGGCAGGTTAAGTCAAGTGCCAAGTGTCAGGGTAGTGCATTAAGGAGCAGCAACTATCGCATCAGCTAGAGCTGCATTAGGCATTGGAAAGGTGCTTACTTAATTCCGAGAGTTTAGGCTTGAAGTGAAGAGCGGGAGAGGATTTCATTGACTCAATTGTAAAGGAGAGAGGGAAGCATACGTAGGACAGTAGGCCCGAAAGCTGTTAGTTAGCAAGTAGGGGCTGCGCTGTATTGCTAAGAGGCTTTCCTTGTTTTTCACTTGTTCAATACCGGTACGCTATGAGCAAAGCGAATAGAGGAAGGCCCGGACCATTTCGCGAGTACCAACTACCATGGAATCTTGTAGCAACTATGTTGTAGTGAGGGGTAGTTGACTTCGTCATCTATTCTTTCGGAGGTAGGTAGTTCTGAGGGAGTCCCATGCGATGCGTATATATCAAGAGGACTACGGCCTCCTCCACTAAAAGCTTTTCAGCTCCTTCTTCTTTCGTTTCGGCTTTACCCCTTGTTTACTGTTCAATCCGCTAATAGAATAAAGGAAAAGAAAAGGCAATGGAATTGTAAGACCGAGTTCAAGAAGGCAAGGGGAATACAGGGGCTGGCGCTTTACCTTGTTCAATCAGGGAGTTCAGTCTCATTAATCTTTCATTTGATTCTACCTTTGTAAACTCTGTCTGAGTCTTCTGACTTTGACTCTCCCTTCCGGTCTCGCACGTCGTTTCTCTCCTGTCAGCTAATTAATTTATTTCTTCTAGAACTGTAACAAAGGAGTTCAATCAGGTCCTCAGGGTTTACAGTTCAAGGATCAAGCAAGATCAGTTAAAGAATAAGAATACATAGGTGAAGGAGAAAGAATAACTCAATAGGTTCCGGAGCTTGACCCCTTCTTCTTTCTCATATAGCCAGCCAGCCCATTTACCCCGTGACAGAATTGTCTTCTTCTTTCATTCTTTATACCAGACAGAGCAAATCTTTCTTCAATCAGGTCAGGTAATATCAGTGAAGGAGATTGAGCTTCTCTTTCTCTTTCTTTACAGTGAATAAACAAACAAGGAGTGAAGTCGAATTCATCTTTGTTCAAGACATAGTGAAAGAATAACAAACAATCACTGAATGAAGGCAATATCAAAAAAGGAAGCCAGCCCATTTACCTCGGTCAATCAGTCAAAGGTGAAGGAGGAAGTAGGTAGAGTAGGTTACGGAGAAAGATCAGTGTTTGAATCAATAGGTGAAGGAGATCAGCAGAGGGGAAGGGAGACACACCGTATGAGTTTTTGTAGGATCAAGAGAACGGACCTACAGAAAGAAGGAAAAGGTGAATGAGTCAGTAAGTAGTGAGAGGAGAAAGACTAAATAGGAGCCGGAGTGAAGGAGAATGAATTTCATATGCTTTGTTTACAGTTCAAGAAGAATGGGTGGGTGACTCTCATCTTCTTTATTCAGTGAAAGAAAGAAAAGGCAATGGGTGAGACCAATAGAATAGGCGAATGAGTTTACAGGATTGAATGAATATTCCTCTCATGTAAAGGAAGGATAAGCTGCAAGGAATTGACTCTCATCTTGAGTTGAGTGTTTACTCTTCTTCAAGTGATTGAGTGAAGGAGAAAGATCAGTGTTTGAATCAATAAGTTCAGAGGAGGGAGAAGGAATCTTTCGGCTTAGTTTACCGGGAAAGAAGGATTGAAGGAGAGAAGCCTATTTACCGCGAGTGAAAGAGTGAAAGAACGGATTCGAGACCGTAAAGTAAAGGACAGAAGATTAACAACCTATTTACCTAGGGAAAGAAGGTTCAGTCTCAGTCATCTCCCCCCTTCTACTAGATTTCATTCTCGTCAGGTTCCTCTCCCTTTCTTTAAACAATGTCAAGTCTCATGAATAGAGAGTCTTTCCTTCAAGTTCAGGATTGAATGAATAAGTAAGGTAAATAGGGTCAATAGGTTCAGGTTCCTTCTTTCATGAATAGACTCTTTCCCTTCAACCACTGCTCAGTCTGATTCATCTTGTCCTGGTTTCGTCTTCAATCAATTCTCTTTTCTCGGTTCCGGATTTCACTCCTCTCCCTCTTCTCTTGGTCTCACAGCCTTCGCTCCTCTCCCTATCGGTCTCACTGCCGAAGCTCGTTCGCCTCGTAAACTCGGTCTCACAGCCTTCGCTCCTCTCCCTATCGGTCGAGCTGCCTGAGCTCCTTTTCCTCTCCTCCCCTGTAAAGCAGCTAATGAATAAATATATCCCTTCACTATCTCTGTTATATACCCATCACCAATTGATTGAACTCGGTAAATAAATAGGTTCAGCTACATTAGTCAATCTTTCTCTTCGTTTACTCGATTGAATATGAATTCTAATGTCAGAATGAAATCAGGTTCATCAGTTTACAGTAAAAGAATAACAAACTCGAACAGAAGGAGAAGGGTCGAAGACGCGAGACGAGAAAAAAAAAGAACAGGACAGAAGTTGAGTCTTGAAAAGCAGAGCTAATTCATTGATTCTTTCACTCAGGGTCAGGTTCCGTAGTTCAATCAGGGTCAGGTTCCAGAGCAGAGTTAAGTCTCATTCTTAGTCTCCCTTAAACACTTATTAAAAAAGGTAAAGGAGTTAAGTCGAATAAATCTTCAGTCTTTTCTTTACTCGACGGGAAAGGTTCAGGAGAAAGAATCCATACAAAAATCAGGTAATATCCTTCCCCTTGTTTACAGTTCAATCAGGTTCATGAGTTTACTTACAAGAGAGTCCATGAAATTAGAATGAATAGGTTCACGATCAAGATCAGTTAAAGAATTCATCTTTCGGCTTTGTTTACCAGAGAGTAAAAGAGTGAGTTCAGGAGTTCCGGAGTTTACCTACCTTGTTCAAGAGTCAAAGAGTTCCAGAAGGAAAAGGGTTGGTTTACTGAGTTAAAGAAAGGATCAAGATCAGTGTATAAATAGGTGACGGAGCAAACAGACTAATAGTTGGATACGAGGTTCAGGATAATTCTTCTTGATATGAATCCAACAATTGATCACGTGCATGTACCCGAAGGGCCGATTACAAGAAGCAAGGTTAAGAAGATTCAAGAGGCCTATACATTGCATCTTCAAAAGCTAGCTAGTGTACCGGTTGAAACAAAGACTTTTGAGCCCAAAAATCTTTATAGCATTAGCATATCAAATCAAGAAGATTGGCTGATGTTGGAAAGTAATTAGAAGACTTGCCTTTGGTAGTTGAATTACCAATTAAGGAAATTATTAATGCCTTATTTGCTTCAATTTATATTTAATAGCATTTATTAAAAGTTTGTATGAATTGCCTTATATTCTTCAATTTGTATTTAATAGCATTTATTAGCATTTATTAGTGGTTGGTGGCTGAACTTTATTTTGTTAGGGTTATCTTTTGGGCCTATTTAAAGGCATGTAATACTCATGTTTGAGGGATTTTGTTGAATACAGAAAAAACCTTTGTGTTTTCTTGATACCCTTTTGGTGTTATTCTTTTTCAAACCTTGCTGTAGGTTTGATGTTTAAACCGATTCATTGAATTAGTTTTGATCAAGCTAATTCTAGAGTGAATTGTCTTGGTATCTAAGAGTGACCATCATAGATTCCAAGTTCGATCTAAGAGTCATTCATCTTCTAACCAGCTCTTGGTTGGAATCAATCCGTTAAGTTAGCTTTCTCTGTGAACGTTTTGCAAGGATTCTAGAAGGACCTCTAGCTTTGCAAATTCCAGCAGTGTAGGCGCTTATCACTTCTTGTTGAGTTGAGTCTTGAGTTTCGGCTTTACCTTCTTTCTTTACTGTTCAAGAATAAATAGGAGAGAGGGAAAAACTCTCATTCTTGCTTGAGTCGTGACTGACTGTTCTTTCTAATTAAAGGTTCAGGAGAATTCATCTTTCTTCGTCTTTCCTTAGTACAGTTCAAGAAAGAAAAGAGACCAATATAGAATGAATAGCTTAAATCAGGGACAGGATTGAAAAGAGACCTAAAGTATAGATAGGAAAAGGAGAAGGAATAAGGAGCCTCTCATCCATCCAGTCTATTTACCCCGAGGAAAAGAGAGAGACCCATAGAATAGGTTCAATCAAGGACAGGAGAGAATATGCGAGAATGAAGCATCTTGTTTAAAGTTCAATCCGGGAAAGGAAATAGGGGAAGAGGGAAGGGATAAGGTTCAGTCGCTTCTCTTGATTCGGTTACAGGGAAGGAAATCTTAGTCTGATTCTTTGCTCACAGTAAACTCGGATAGTCTCGGGGATAGTCAAAGGGACGGACAAGTTCAGTAGTTCAGGAGAAAGAAGAAATCAATAGGTGAAAGAAAGAAGGATTGAATATGCTCTCATTCATAAGTAAGGTAAGGAGTCTTTCCTTCCTGTTCCGAATTACCTTGTTCAATCAGTCAAAGGTTTAATTAAGGTTGAGTCTTGACTGACTGTTCAGGAGAAAGAATCAATCAATAGGTTACGGAGAATGAATCTTGTTGAGGATTGACTTTCAACACTTTCTTTCAGGTTCAGTAGTTCACTCTCATTCATCGATAGTGTTTACAGTTTCATTCTTCTTGAGTTGAGTCTTGCAAAGCTGCTAACTCCTTCATTTCTTCTTTCACTGTAAAGTCTCATGAATAAGGAGTTTAGACTTTTTTTTCCAGGTGTAGGAGCTGATCTTTCTTTCATTTTATTTGACCTTGTTCGATCAGGTGAAGGAAAGCAAAGAGAACAGACCGATAGCGAGAGTAGTTCCGTCTCACTTGAATCCTTCCTGAGTCTTGACTTCAAACACACTTGATGAATAAGCAGAAGCAGAAAGATCAGAGAAAGAAGAAATAGGTTCAGGGTCAAGTAATATAATAAAGGTTCCGCTGAAGGAGTGAAGTTCGTAAACTAACTAGAATGAATCTTTCGTGGAGTATTAGTTTACAGTTCTATCTGGTTCAGGATAATGAAGAGGAAAGGGGCGAAGCCGAGGTTCAGTAGCTAAGGATCAAGAATGTTGAGTCTCCTTTTGCCAACCTACTCCCTGATTCTCATCCTGCCTATTTACCCCGAGTGAAAGAGTGTTAGTTCGTTCAGTAGTTCAGGCAATGAATGGGTGAAACCGACAGACAGGTGAATGAGTTTACCTCGTTCAAGAAAGAAGGGAAGGGAATATCAGAAAAGAAAAGGTTCCCCGTCCCCGGAGCAGGCAGTTAAGCAAGGAATCGTAAAGAACCAAGCCGTTTAGTTAGAGCCCAAGGAGCGAAGACGAATGGTGATTGAGTTATTGAGTTTACCGATTGAATAAAGACGAAGCGCAATGAGACAGACCTATAGGTGAAGGAAGTAATCTTAGGAAGCCCATGAAGTAGCTCAGCAGGGGATAGAGCCGAAGGAGCAAAGAGAACAGACCAATAGTTGGAGAGGAGGGAAGCAGACTGATAGGTTACACGAGGTGAAGGAGGTAAGATCAGGAAGCCTATGAAGGAAGTAGCTCAGGTAATATATAGAGCCGAAGGAGCTAAGCTGGCTGTGAGACAGACCAATAGTTGGAGAGGAGCGAAGCAACGAAACCCAGAGGGAGAGGAGCGAAGCAAGCAGTGAGAACGAGTTGGAGAGGTGTGAAGGAGGTAAGATTAGGAAGCCTATGAAGTAGCTCAGGGCATAGAAGTTCTGGTTCCCGAGTTCAGTTCGTTCACTCTTATGAATAAGGAAATGAGTCTTTCTCTTTTATAGTTCAAGGAAGAGTACATTAGCGGCTTTACCTCCTTCTCGAATAGTTCAACCCGACCCAAGTTCAGTTCAATCAGGAAAAGGGAGGAGAGGGTGTCGGTTTCGGCTTTCCTTCCTGCCTGTTACGTCTGACGAATCTTTCGTTGAGTATGTACAGTCTTAGTTTGATTTCTTTCTTATTCTTTGTCTTTCCTGTAAAGGTTGTGTTTAAGGTTGGTTGAATCTTTGCTGCTAATTCCATTGATTATAGAATTGTAAACTAGGATAGGTTCAAGAGTTCAGTTCGTTCCGTCTCATTCATCTGGCTTCAGTCTTGATCCTTATGATTTAAACAAAGGAGAAGATCAAGAGTGAAATCAAACACCTACCTATTATTACCGCCTTCCATCAGTCAAAGGTTCATGAGTTTACAAGAGAGTCCATTCAATCCTCAGTTTATCTCGTTCAATGAAAGAAGGGACAGGTTACGGAGTTCTATCTTTGAGTCTTTCAAGCAGAAGTCAAGAAGAAGAGGTGAAGAAGAGTATTTCTCTTTTTCTTTTACTGAGCCGAGTTCAAGCAAGAAGGTGGTTCGTTCAATAGTTAAGTTCTACAACTCTTTCGTCTTAGTTTACTGTGTGAAAGAAAGGAGAGGAGCGAAGCAACGAGACCGTAAGCTTTACTACCTTGTTCAAGAGTTCCATCAGGGAGAGGAAATTCATTAGCAGCTTTACCCCTTGTTCAATCAGGTCAGGGAATAGCGTGAAGCAGAATGAATCTTTAGTGTTTACAGTCGAGTAAGTAAAAGAGAGAGAGAAAGAAGGAATCGGAGATGAATCTTGTTGAGTTTCGTCTTTAGTTGTTGAGTCTTTCAAAGCAGCTGCTAATTCATTTAGTCTTACACTGGAAAGGTAAAGGAGAATGAATCTTCAGTCTTTCCTTTTGGTTTGGGTTTCTTTCCTATATCGGATTGAACTATAAACTCTCCTCTTATGATATCAATCGTTAAGTCTTTTTTCAATCAAGAAATAGAGTATAAGGTATGGGAAGATAAAGAAATATTGTTCTATATTGTTCGGGGAAGGGTTGAAGGAAGTAGCTCAGGGAAGGGAATTGTGAAAGAGTGAAAGAAAGTTAGTTTACTGTTAAAGAATCAATAGGGTCAAGAAGGAGAAAGAGTTTACAAGCAAGAGAGTCAATGAAATCCTCAGCAGCTTTACCCAGTTCCATCAGTCCCCAAAGGAGGAGGAGAGAAAGAAGGAATCAGAGAATGAGACCCATACCATAAGTGAAGGAGGTAATCCCCTGAGAGAAGGGTGAGTCAGTAGCTCGACGAGACTGTAGAAGATGCTTTAGCTTTAACCTAGTTTATTTACCCAGTGAAAGAAGTAATAGTCCATGAATTAGCGGCTTGACTTACCTCAATCAATAGGTTCCGGGAATACAGGGGCAGGCAATGGAATTGTGAAACCGACAGGTGATTGAGTGAAAGAGGGTTCCGGAGAAGTAATAGTCTAGTCGTTTACAGTTCAAGAATAACCAACAAGAACTAAAAGGTCAGGGAATAAAGGTGATTGCGCTTCTCTTTCATTTGCTTTTCTTACTGTTACATCTGGGTCAGGAGAAGAGAATGAATAAGGAGTTTAGACTTGTTTACGAGGTGCGAGGGAGAGGGGCGAAGGCCTGAGACCGACAGGCGAAGAGGCGAAGGCATGAGAACGATAGGGAGAGGGGTGAAGGCGAAGCCACGAGACCGAGTAGTTCCATCAGTCAAAGGTGAAGTAGTGATTGAGTTGCCATCGGGAAAAGGGTGTCGGGTCCGTTCGGCTTTACTTACCTTGGTTACTAGAAGGATTGAAGGAGAGAAAGAAGCTAAGTTGCTGAGTTCAACACCTATTCTATAGACCTCGTAAAAGAATAAATAGAGAATAGTAGAGTCTTTGAGTTCAATCAAGCAAGAAAAGAAAGGGGAAAGGAATAGAGAGAGGTTACCCCCTTCAATCCGATCCGGGAAGGGAAGGGAATAGAGGGGAAGGAGTTTACAGGAAAGAAAGAAAGAAAGTCAATTCATTAGCGGCTTTACAGTTCATAACATAGTTCTTCAAAACCCGAGGGAAAGAAGGAAGGAAAGAAAAGGTGAATGAGTAAGTAGCGAGAGGTGAACAAGAATCAACCAAACACCTATTTATATTTACCGAGGTCAAGCAAGAATAAAGGGGAGCAACGAGACCGAGTTCAATCAATCAGTCAAATAAGGTTGAGAGTCTAATTCATCTTGAGTTCAGTCTTTCAACACTTTCTTTTGAAGGAGAAAGGAAAGACTACTATCCCATTTACCTCCTTCAATCTGGTTCAGGAAAGAACAGAGAAGAGACTCAAAAATAGTTAGTTCAACCCTTACAGTCGAGTAAATGAATTAATTAGCTGTTTTACCAGAGAGTAAGAAAAAGAATGAAAGCAAGAAAGGATCAGATATAGTGAAACCCGAGGGAAAGAATCCATAGGTGAAAGAAGGCGCTTTACCTACTAGTTCAAGAATAGTTAGTGAAAGAATAAGACGAACAAGAAAGAACAGAAGGGACAACATTTCATATGCTCTCATTCATCGTTTACTGTTCAAGAAATAATAGTAAGTAAGTAATATGGGGCGAAGCCACGAGACAGAGTGAAAGAAGGTGAACGAGAGAATAGGAAGAGGAGAAGGAATTGTGAGCTCCGGCTGCTCGACCAAGAGGTTACGGAGTTCAGACTCTCCCTTCTTTCATTCATTGACAAAGACTGTAAAGCAGCTAATTCATTCTCTTTGTCTTATCTTACCTTGTTCAATCCGGGTCAGGTTCTTCAAAGACTCGGGAAAGCTAGAAGAAGAATAGTTAGTCCTTGTTTGAGCTTGAGTCTTAGTTTACAGTGACAGAAAAAATAGGGGAAAGAAGAATTTCATATGCTTTATGATATGAATCCAACAACTGATCACGTGCATGTACCCGAAGGACCGATTACAAGAAGCAAGGTTAAGAAGATTCAAGAGGCCTATACATTGCATCTTCAAAAGCTAGCTAGTGTAGCGGTTGAAACAAAGACTTTTGAGCCCAAAAATCTTTATAGCATTAGCATATCAAATCAAGAAGATAATGGAGTGGCTGATATTGGAAAGTAATTAGAAAACTTGTCTTTGGTAGTTGAATTACCAATTAAGGAAATTATTAATGCCTTATTTTCTTCAATTTATATTTAATAGCATTTATTAAAAGTTTGTATGAATTGCCTTATATTCTTCAATTTGTATTTAATAGCATTTATTAGCATTTATTAGTGATTGGTGGCTGAACCATATTATGTTAGGGTTACCTTTTAGACCTATTTAAAGGCATGTAATACTCATGTTTGAGGGATTTTGGTTGAATACAGAAAAAAACCTTTGTGTTTTCTTGTTACCTTTTTGGTGTTATTCTTTTTCAAACCTTGTTTTAGGTTTGATGTTTAAATCGATTCATTGAATTAGTTTTGATCAAGCTAATTCTGGAGTGAATTGTCTTGGTATCTAAGAGTGACCATCATAGATTCCAAGTTCGATCTAAGAGTCATTCATCTTCTAACCAGCTCTTGGTTGGAATCAATCCGTTATGTTAGCTTTCTCTGTGAACGTTTTGCAAGGATTCTAGAAGGACCTCTAGCTTTGGAACATTGTTGGCGCTTATCACTTTACCTCCTTCAAGAATAAATAGGTAGAGGAGGGAAGTTCGTAAACTATCTCTCATTCATCTTGAGTTCAGTCTTTACAGTGAATAAATAGGAAGAGGAGAAGGAATTTTGAGACAGACCCATAGGGAGAGGAGGGAAGTTCTACAACTCTTTCGTCTTTCTTTACTGTCTTTGAAGGGAAAGAACCATAACTGACAGGTAATAGCGGGGCAGGCAATGAAATTGTGAAATGAAACCGAGTTTCAGTTTACGAGGTTCAGGGGAAGGTGAATGAGCTTCTCTTTCATTTGAAGAGTCTTTCCTTTCAGTTTCAGGATCAAGAAGAAATAAGTTAGCTCAGTAGAGGGGGAATGCATAAGAAGTCTTTCAACACTTTCTCATCTAGCTGCTTTCCCTAGTGAAATGACCTCTTTACTTTAATAGGGCTTCAAAGGTGAAGGAAGTCTCATTAAAGGTTCAGGGAGACTAAATTCATTAGTACAGTTCAGGGACAGGCAATGAATTTCATATGCTTTCCCTTGTAGTTGAGTTCAATGACAGACAGAATAAATAGAGAGAGGTTCATGAGTAAGTAAGTAAGAAGGTTCCGCCGGCTCAGTAGTTCAATCAGGTTACGGTCAGGTACATAGAGGTTCAGGTTCAGTAGCTCTTTTTCGGGTTCTTCCTCTTTTCTTACAGCCAGATTAGTCTTTTCTTTGAGAAAGGTAAACTCTACTAACTCTCGAATTAAGCTTTCTTTCCCTTTCTTCATTCACTTGTCAGGATAGGAAAAGGGGTTTGGGTTAAGGTTGAGGCTTCCTTTCTTACAGTGAAATCATCAGGGAAAATGGACTAAAATAGTCCACAAAATAGGGAGA
Organism: Cucurbita pepo subsp. pepo; assembly: GCF_057944985.1. Taxonomy (NCBI): domain Eukaryota; kingdom Viridiplantae; phylum Streptophyta; class Magnoliopsida; order Cucurbitales; family Cucurbitaceae; genus Cucurbita; species Cucurbita pepo. Next base: position 9,196,515 of record NC_141808.1, read on the forward strand.
GGAGTGAAAGAGCTCGACCGGTAGGGAGAGGATAGAATTTCTTTATTTATGGTACTTACAGGAAAAAGAATAAGGAGTCTCGTCTTTGTCTTTTCTTTCCTCTCCCGGATTTCATTCTCTATCGGTTAAGTAGTTCAGTTCGGAAACAAACTCTCTCTCATCTTGAGTTGAGTCTTTACTTGATGAATAAGGAGATCAATCTCCAGTTTCATCACTTGGTGGATCAAGGTACTACGTCACCTTCATCGATGACTTCAGCAGGAAGGTATGGGTTTACTTTCTGAAACATAAGTCAGATGTGTTTACCACCTTCAAGAAGTGGAAAGCTGAAGTTGAAAATCAGACCGGCTTGAAGATCAAATGCCTGAGGTCTGACAATGGAGGAGAGTACAACAAATCAGAGTTTATAACATTTTGTGCAGCTGAGGGAATTAGATTAATAAGAACAATTCCCGGTAAGGCAAGACAAAATGGTATTGCAGAAAGGATGAACAGAACCTTGAATGAGCGAGCAAGAAGCATGAGGATTCATTCTGGATTGCCAAAGGCATTCTGGGCTGATGCTGTGAACACAGCAGCATATTTGATTAATAGAGGGCCGTCAGTACCCTTGAAGTTCAAATTGCCCGAAGAAGTATGGACAGGAAAAGAACTCAAGTACTCTCACTTGAGAACCTTTGGCTGTACTGCATATGTTCATGTTGATCCAGAGAAGAGAGATAAGCTTGATGCTAAGGCTGTGAAATGCTACTTCATAGGCTATGGCTCTGACATGTTCGGGTATAGGTTTTGGGATGAGAAAAATATGAAGATCCTAAGACACTGTGATGTGACCTTTGATGAAAATGTCATGTACAAGGACAGAGAGAAGATAAACTCTGAGACTACGAAGCAAGTGGGAGTTGAATTTGAGTGGCAAGAAAATTCACACAGTGATGGTACAACAGAAGCTCAAGAAACTCCTGATCCTATTGCTGAAGAACCAGACGTGGCTGATCCTATTGCTGAAGAACCAGACGTGGAGCAAGTTGCACCTGAACAGGTGTTGAGAAGATCATCCAGAACTACCAGAGCACCAGACAGATATTCAACCTCATTACACTATCTGTTGCTGACTGACGAAGGAGAACCAGAGTCCTTTGATGAGGCCCTACAAGTGGAAGATTCAACTAAGTGGGAGCAAGCCATGGATGATGAGATGAGCTCACTTGAAAGGAATAATACGTGGGTGCTGACTGAGTTGCCTACAGGAAAGAGAGCTCTGTTGAACAAATGGGTGTTCAAAATCAAGGTTGAACCAGATGGCAGAAGGAGGTTTAAGGCTCGGTTAGTAGTTAAAGGATATTCACAAAGAAAAGGCATTGATTATGCTGAGATCTTTTCTCCAGTTGTGAAATTAACTACTATCCGAATTCTACTGAGTATTGTTGCATCGGAGAATTTGCACCTTGAGCAAATGGATGTAAAAACGGCATTTTTACATGGAGATCTAGACGAGGAGATCTATATGCAACAACCCGAAGGATTTGCAGCTCCAAGCAAGGAGCACATGGTGTGTAAGCTCAATAAGAGCTTGTATGGACTGAAACAAGCACCGAGACAATGGTACAAGAAGTTTGACTCCTTCATGAGCAAGAGTGGTTTCCACAGAAGTGAAAAGGATCAGTGTTGCTACCTCAAGAAATACACTGATTCTTATGTGTTTCTACTCCTGTATGTGGATGATATACTAATTGCTGGATCAAGTATGAGGGAGATAAACCACCTGAAGGCAAGCTTGTCTTCAGTATTTGAGATGAAAGATTTAGGTGCAGCGAAGCAGATCCTTGGGATGAGGATTTCTCGAGATAGATCTGCTGGCACATTAAATCTATCCCAAGAGCAGTACATTGAGAAGGTGTTGTCCAAATTCAAGATGAATAACGCTAAACCCAGGACTACCCCCTTGGCAAATCATATTAAATTGTCAAAGGGGCAATCTCCCAAGACAGTTGAGGAACGTGAGCACATGGCATCAGTTCCGTACGCTTCTGCAGTTGGGAGTTTGATGTATGCTATGGTCTGCACTAGACCTGACATAACACATGCAGTGGGAGTTGTTAGCAAGTACATGGCAAATCCAGGGAAGGAACATTGGGAAGCTGTGAAGTGGCTTCTAAGATATCTGAGAGGTACATCCAATACTACACTTTGTTATGGCAATGGCAAAGTAGTTCTGCAAGGTTTTGTGGATGCTGATCTGAGTGGAGATGTAGACTCCAGCAAGAGCACATCTAGGTATATCTACACTATAGATGGAACAGCAGTGAGTTGGATGTCTAAGCTTCAGAAATGCGTTGCTCTTTCATCTACTGAAGCTGAGTACGTGGCCATAGCTGAAGCTGGAAAGGAGATGATATGGATGACAGACTATCTAGAAGAATTAGGCCGGAAGCAGTGCAAGAAGATCCTTTATACAGATAGTCAGAGTGCCATACAGTTGGTGAAAAACCCAGTCTATCATTCAAGAACAAAACACATTAGAAGACGGTACCATTTCACTCGCAGGTTAGTGGAAGAAGGCGATATGTGTTTGGAGAAGATAGAGGGTGCAAAGAATCCAGCAGACATGTTGACAAAATGTGTTGATGTTGGAAAATTAAAGCTATGCAAAGCCCTAATTGGTATGGTGTAGGATCAGTCTCCAAGTGGGAGAATTGTTGAGTTATGGAGTCTGCTCCCTGTATTTATAGCTTGGTCAATGGCTATATCCGGTAAAGCTATATATGGTACATAGCTATATATAGTAGATGGTTAAATCTGGTAAAGCTATATTTAGTAGACTGAACCATATATATATCCCGTCCAGTAAAGCTCTTAAATGTACTTTTCTATTCTCTGTACTCTCTTGTTGTACATGCCTGAAGTCATCAATAAAAAATCCTTTTAGCCAGAGTTCTCCTTGCAACTTCTCTCTATCCTTCTCTTTGTGTTCATCTAGATCGAGCGTGTGCGTTGTTGTGCGATCCTAACAACTGGTATCGATCCTAACATCACCTATTCTACTGGATCTTACGGAGCCTGGTCATGCACGACATGGTCAAGTCTGATCATAGATAGAAAAGATTCTCTTCAAGCGAACCAGCCTACCCTCTGTATGGAGCTTTCTCGGTTGTTGGAATAAAACACATTTGGTTGTGAATCCCAGCAGATAAAGAGACATATATATATCCACATGGCCCAATCAATAGTTCAAGTCACACACTCCCTCCCATAATCTATTTTCTCTTCGAAGAATTCCCTGAAACTATGATTTTTCAATCAGACATATTTGCAGCAATTTAATACTCTTCTTCCTCCCCCGAGTAATCATAACTAACTAAGACGAAATATATTCTTTCTATTCTCTAGAAAGGACCATAAATGCCTTGCTTACGTATCATTGGGAAGTGCATTAACATAAGGCAGTAAGAAGAGGTCAAAGTGTGTAAACTAGAAAAACGAGTCAAGGTAGATTGTCCCCCACTAGCACTTCCGCGTAATAACTCTAGCAAGACCCTGTGTACTGGAAAAGCTTCCGGTACACCTGTTACAATTTTGACTGCCTGCCCAATAACCGGTCCCGAGGTAAGGAATAACCAGTTACACCAAAGGATGCGATCAATACAGCCAGAACCACACCTGTAACCCAAGTCAATTCACGAGGTTTTTGAAATCCCCCAGCCAGTAAGTAAGATACACGCGAAATATGTGCAGGAGTATCATTACATTAAGACCATCTTGCCGACCATCTATGAAGGATTAACCAACCAAAGAAAGGGAGCTTCCGTCATTATATATTGAACAGAAGGAAAAGCCTCAGTAACGGTCGGACGATAGTCAAAAGTCATAGCAAACCCCCTAGCAACTTGTACTAAAAAACAAGTAAGCGTAATTCCTCCGTCACAAGAAAATATGTTGCCGTGAGGAGGAACTTGCTAGTTATATCATCTGCCTGAATTTCAAGACGTTACGTTCTTCGAACCGAGGAGGAACCGTTCTTAGAGTGATCGTATACATAATGATGGCATATCAGTAAGCCTTGTTGAATCAGTAAACGGGCGGGCCTAGTCCAGCTGTTCTCTGGTCTTGTTGGAATAACCCTTGTGAAGGTAGGAGCTCTAAGCCTATCAGCCCTAAGCCTATCAAAAACTCTCTGCTCTTGGCTTACCAATCTCCTCGTCCGATGAGCTATTAAGTGAGCTAACGAAAAGGAGAGTTGTTTCAGTATTTAAGTCAAGTAAGAAGGGCTTGAACCTTGATTGAATGCAGCTTAGTTGGCCTTAGCCTGAGATAAACCCAATCATCAGTTTCACTCTCTCTCAATTCTGTCTTTGTCAGCAAGTTGTTTCATTCGATGCTAGGTCCGGATTTGCAATCTCCTTCGGACCCTTCCTCTATCATGAAAAGATCTGCAGAGCTGTTATGTTATTAAGCATCTCTAACAGGAAAAGCAAGCACTCCCCTTTGTTTGGTGGCCTCCTTCCTTGAGAAGAGTGAAAGCAGAATCAGACTCTCGGACGGCCTTCCCCAATCAATCCATTCATGTGAAGGTCAGGGTAAGGGAAAGATGAAGCGAAGGGAATGAAAATAGAAAGGAAAGGCGATTGAACTATAAAGACAAATTGCCTATTCTTTCATCTCGGGAGAAATACGATCGCAAAGAGCTAATTCAAACCCCTCCGGTACAATAAGAACAGCCCACACATTCAAACCCCCCTTTCTTACCATTAGCAAGAACTTGTTTCACTTGCTGCTTATCATAAGAGGAATTCGAACACAGAAAATACAGTATCATGAAGCTTGTGGAACCTCAATATCCCACCGGGCTTACTAACTAAATGGCAATTGGCACATACAATATGCCCAGTCGCTTCTGACGGATGAAAACGATGCAAATCCTCCGTATAGGATTTTAGTTTATGTAGAACTCAAAAGTCTGAAACATTCTTTCTTTTCATAATATCGGTAGATGGATCATTTATCAATCATGAATTGAATGAATAATAACTACAAGCTACAAGTGTCGGAGATAGACGATTTAAATAATGGAAAATCCAAGATTTGCAAATAGTATCGAGAATAACTGGAAAAGTGGAAACAAGACCTGATATAATTTGATCAGAATAAACCAAAAATCTTTGTAGACAGAACCAATCATTCCAAACCATGGGGCGAATGAAATGTTGAGTTATGGAGTCTGCTCCCTGTATTTATAGCTTGGTCAATGGCTATATCCGGTAAAGCTATATATGGTACATAGCTATATATAGTAGATGGTTAAATCTGGTAAAGCTATATTTAGTAGATTGAACCATATATATATCCCGTCCAGTAAAGCTCTTAAATGTACTTTTCTATTCTCTGTACTCTCTTGTTGTACATGCCTGAAGTCATCAATAAAAAATCCTTTTAGCCAGAGTTCTCCTTGCAACTTCTCTCTATCCTTCTCTTTGTGTTCATCTAGATCGAGCGTGTGCGTTGTTGTGCGATCCTAACAACTGGTATCGATCCTAACAACTGGTATCAGAGCAAGGCAAAATTCACCACGATCTGTGAAGATGGAAAGTTCAAAGATTGGAATTGAGAAGTTCGATGGATCCGATTTCGGTTTCTGGAAGATGCAGATTGAAGATTATCTGTACCAGAAAGATCTTCACGAACCTCTGTTGGGGGTGAAGCCGGATACCATGACCACGGAACAGTGGAAGCTCAAGGATCGACAAGCCTTAGGGATGATCCGGTTGACGCTATCCAGAAACGTGGCGTTTAACATCATCAAGGAGAAGACAACGTCAGATCTGATGAAGGCGCTGTCAAATATGTATGAAAAACCGTCGGCTATGAACAAGGTGTATTTGATGCGTAGATTGTTCAATCTACAGATGTCTGAAGGTGGACGTGTTGCGGATCATATAAATGAATTCAATATGATCATAAGTCAACTGGGTTCGGTGGAAATTAATTTCGAAGATGAAATTAAAGCGTTGATTTTGATGTCATCCTTACCCGAGTCATGGGATACTGTTGTTGCCGCAATCAGCAGTTCCCGAGGATCTGATAAACTGAAGTTTGATGAAATTCGAGATGTAGTTCTCAGCGAAAGTATTCGCAAACGGGAAACTGGAGATTCATCAGGCAATGCTCTCAGTGTTGATCGAAGGGGAAGAAGCAAATCAAAGAGCTCAAACAAACATGGGCGTTCAAAATCAAAGAACCGGGGAAAATCTCCAAACAAACCCAACGTAACGTGTTGGAGCTGTGGGGGAAAAGGACACTTTCGGACAGATTGTACAAAGCTAAAGAAGAAGCAGAATCATAAATCTGAAGATGATGATGATTCTATATACACAACAGAAGATGCTGAGGACGTTTTAATCCTTAGTGTGGATAGCCCAGCTGAATCCTGGATTTTGGATTCAGGTGCATCGTTCCATTCGTCTCCAAGTAAGGAATTGCTTCGAAATTTCAAATCAGGAAATTTCGGGAAGGTGTATCTTGCCGACAATAAAACCTTGGAGATTGAAGGAAAGGGAGATGTCTCCATACAAACTCCAGCAGGAAATCAATGGACATTACAAGATGTCAGATACATTCCTGGTCTCAAGAAGAACCTGATCTCTATTGGTCAGTTGGATAGCACAGGCTATGCAGCAGAGTTTGGAAAGAGTTCCTGGAAGATTGTGAAGGGCGCCATGGTTGTTGCGCGTGGCACAAAATCTGGAACCTTATACACTACTGCAGAGTGTATAAACATGACTGCTGCTGCTGAGAGTGCTTCCAATTCAAGTCTATGGCACAATAGACTTGGACATATGAGCGTCAAAGGAATGAAGATGCTCACTGCGAAAGGAGCTTTAGAAGGCTTAAAATCTGTTGATATGGGTCTTTGTGAGAGCTGCGTTATGGGCAAACAGAAACGAGTTAGTTTCACAAAGGCTGCCAGAGAACCGAAGAAAGTGCGGTTGGAAATGGTCCATACAGACGTCTGGGGACCATCTCCAGTTTCATCACTTGGTGGATCAAGGTACTACGTCACCTTCATCGATGACTTCAGCAGGAAGGTATGGGTTTACTTTCTGAAACATAAGTCAGATGTGTTTACCACCTTCAAGAAGTGGAAAGCTGAAGTTGAAAATCAGACCGGCTTGAAGATCAAATGCCTGAGGTCTGACAATGGAGGAGAGTACAACAAATCAGAGTTTATAACATTTTGTGCAGCTGAGGGAATTAGATTAATAAGAACAATTCCCGGTAAGGCAAGACAAAATGGTATTGCAGAAAGGATGAACAGAACCTTGAATGAGCGAGCAAGAAGCATGAGGATTCATTCTGGATTGCCAAAGGCATTCTGGGCTGATGCTGTGAACACAGCAGCATATTTGATTAATAGAGGGCCGTCAGTACCCTTGAAGTTCAAATTGCCCGAAGAAGTATGGACAGGAAAAGAACTCAAGTACTCTCACTTGAGAACCTTTGGCTGTACTGCATATGTTCATGTTGATCCAGAGAAGAGAGATAAGCTTGATGCTAAGGCTGTGAAATGCTACTTCATAGGCTATGGCTCTGACATGTTCGGGTATAGGTTTTGGGATGAGAAAAATATGAAGATCCTAAGACACTGTGATGTGACCTTTGATGAAAATGTCATGTACAAGGACAGAGAGAAGATAAACTCTGAGACTACGAAGCAAGTGGGAGTTGAATTTGAGTGGCAAGAAAATTCACACAGTGATGGTACAACAGAAGCTCAAGAAACTCCTGATCCTATTGCTGAAGAACCAGACGTGGCTGATCCTATTGCTGAAGAACCAGACGTGGAGCAAGTTGCACCTGAACAGGTGTTGAGAAGATCATCCAGAACTACCAGAGCACCAGACAGATATTCAACCTCATTACACTATCTGTTGCTGACTGACGAAGGAGAACCAGAGTCCTTTGATGAGGCCCTACAAGTGGAAGATTCAACTAAGTGGGAGCAAGCCATGGATGATGAGATGAGCTCACTTGAAAGGAATAATACGTGGGTGCTGACTGAGTTGCCTACAGGAAAGAGAGCTCTGTTGAACAAATGGGTGTTCAAAATCAAGGTTGAACCAGATGGCAGAAGGAGGTTTAAGGCTCGGTTAGTAGTTAAAGGATATTCACAAAGAAAAGGCATTGATTATGCTGAGATCTTTTCTCCAGTTGTGAAATTAACTACTATCCGAATTCTACTGAGTATTGTTGCATCGGAGAATTTGCACCTTGAGCAAATGGATGTAAAAACGGCATTTTTACATGGAGATCTAGACGAGGAGATCTATATGCAACAACCCGAAGGATTTGCAGCTCCAAGCAAGGAGCACATGGTGTGTAAGCTCAATAAGAGCTTGTATGGACTGAAACAAGCACCGAGACAATGGTACAAGAAGTTTGACTCCTTCATGAGCAAGAGTGGTTTCCACAGAAGTGAAAAGGATCAGTGTTGCTACCTCAAGAAATACACTGATTCTTATGTGTTTCTACTCCTGTATGTGGATGATATACTAATTGCTGGATCAAGTATGAGGGAGATAAACCACCTGAAGGCAAGCTTGTCTTCAGTATTTGAGATGAAAGATTTAGGTGCAGCGAAGCAGATCCTTGGGATGAGGATTTCTCGAGATAGATCTGCTGGCACATTAAATCTATCCCAAGAGCAGTACATTGAGAAGGTGTTGTCCAAATTCAAGATGAATAACGCTAAACCCAGGACTACCCCCTTGGCAAATCATATTAAATTGTCAAAGGGGCAATCTCCCAAGACAGTTGAGGAACGTGAGCACATGGCATCAGTTCCGTACGCTTCTGCAGTTGGGAGTTTGATGTATGCTATGGTCTGCACTAGACCTGACATAACACATGCAGTGGGAGTTGTTAGCAAGTACATGGCAAATCCAGGGAAGGAACATTGGGAAGCTGTGAAGTGGCTTCTAAGATATCTGAGAGGTACATCCAATACTACACTTTGTTATGGCAATGGCAAAGTAGTTCTGCAAGGTTTTGTGGATGCTGATCTGAGTGGAGATGTAGACTCCAGCAAGAGCACATCTGGGTATATCTACACTATAGATGGAACAGCAGTGAGTTGGATGTCTAAGCTTCAGAAATGCGTTGCTCTTTCATCTACTGAAGCTGAGTACGTGGCCATAGCTGAAGCTGGAAAGGAGATGATATGGATGACAGACTATCTAGAAGAATTAGGCCGGAAGCAGTGCAAGAAGATCCTTTATACAGATAGTCAGAGTGCCATACAGTTGGTGAAAAACCCAGTCTATCATTCAAGAACAAAACACATTAGAAGACGGTACCATTTCACTCGCAGGTTAGTGGAAGAAGGCGATATGTGTTTGGAGAAGATAGAGGGTGCAAAGAATCCAGCAGACATGTTGACAAAATGTGTTGATGTTGGAAAATTAAAGCTATGCAAAGCCCTAATTGGTATGGTGTAGGATCAGTCTCCAAGTGGGAGAATTGTTGAGTTATGGAGTCTGCTCCCTGTATTTATAGCTTGGTCAATGGCTATATCCGGTAAAGCTATATATGGTACATAGCTATATATAGTAGATGGTTAAATCTGGTAAAGCTATATTTAGTAGACTGAACCATATATATATCCCGTCCAGTAAAGCTCTTAAATGTACTTTTCTATTCTCTGTACTCTCTTGTTGTACATGCCTGAAGTCATCAATAAAAAATCCTTTTAGCCAGAGTTCTCCTTGCAACTTCTCTCTATCCTTCTCTTTGTGTTCATCTAGATCGAGCGTGTGCGTTGTTGTGCGATCCTAACAACTGGTATCGAGCGTGTGCGTTGTTGTGCGTTGTTGTGCGAGTTCTTCAAGCGGTACAAAACCACTTTTGAAAGAAAATCTGCTTCCTTCCATCTAAAGGTGATACGCGTTTATTCAGTATCGGACCATCCATCCATAGCAGTCATATCCATTTGACTAAGCTATTCAGTAATTCCTTTTGGTTATCTCCTTGTTTTAGCAGATCCGCATATAGGTGCTTTTTTATGGATTGCCATTTCAAGTCTTGCTCCCATGGGACTTGATATGGATCCAATAAGAAAGATTCCTTCCTTTTTAGGTGGTCTACGAGCTGCTGCTCAATCAATTCGTTATGAAATACCATTCCATTACACTCTATGTGTATTATCAATATCTGTACGTGTGATTCGTTGAGACAGAAACTTCTATGGACATTTTCCAAATTATCCAAAAGAGAGAGGACATGCATAATATCAAAAGAATAGGAATTGGGGCTTGAAGTTTGTAGAGAAATGATCAGGCTCCCCACGATTCCGATCCAGAGTATGCGCCTATCCACCCATTAAATAAATAACTAGCGTAAACTCAATAATCCCTGATTTAGTAAGTCCCCTTTTTTTCAGAAAGAAGAATAGGAACGAAAAAGTCAAATGGAAAGAATCCAATAAAAAAAAGAGAGATTTCTTATTCTTTCTTACTTAATCTCCATCTATTCCTATATTCATTTCTTTCCTATCTCCCTATTCATAGAGATAGAATTCGTGTCCGAATGAATGATGGAATAGCCAATTTCCTTTTATTAAAGGATGAGATCAATGAAGAAGTACCCTTTATTCTTGATTATTAGAACAGACAGAATGATATTGGGTGCATTTGCCGCCACACGATAGATTTTGATCCTCCTATACTATTCCACAAACAAAGACATATCCAGCAAGATAAACCGACACGCTCCTTAGATTGATTTATGGCCCCGGATGAGGGGAAAATCTCATGTACGGTTCTGTAATAGTGATGAGAACAGTGATGGTATTACCGACTATGATTATAGAAGAGTTCGAGTATAGTTGATATAGTTGAGGCTCAATCAAAGGTAGTGGAGGGAGGGGAATTTCTGGCGGCTATACCTATAGGGTTTGTTATTTTGCGTCTTTCTTCCTTAGCAGAATGCGAGAGATTACCTTTTGATTTACCAGAAGCAGAAGAAGAATTAGTAGCGGGTTATCAAACCGAGTCTTCCTTCGGGTATCAAATTTGGTTGATTTTCTCTTGCTTGCTTCCTATCTAAATTAGTTTCTTCGTTATTTGTAACGGTTCTTTACTTCGGTGGGTGGGATATCTCCATCTTATGAATTGAAATAAATAAATAAAGCGTATTCAGGCAGTCTTTGGAATGACAATTAGTCTCTTTATTAGATTAGGCTAAAACTTCTTTGTTCTTGTTCATTTCTATAGCAAGAAGATGGACTTTACCCCGACTAAGAATAGACCAACTATTCAATACCCCCTCGGATGGAAATTTCTTTTACCTATATCTCTCGTTAATCCATTATTAACAAAACAAACAAACAACTTCCTTTCAACTCTTTTCACGGTAAAGGAATACTATATTAGTAGATATTATAGACTTGCTGAAACAAGAGAAAGAAAGAAAGAACCAATTCTTTAGAGATATTACAATATGTTCCCTATGGTAACTGGGTTCATTCATTATGGTATGGTCAACAAAGAGTACGAGCTGCAAGGTGTACATTGGTCAGGGTTTCATGATTACTTTATCCCATGCAAATCGTTTGCCTCTAACTATTCCATATCCTCACGCAAAATGAATCGCATCGGAGCCGCAGTCGAATCTATTTTGAATTTGATGAGAAATGCATTGCTTGTGAAGTATGTGTTCGTCTATGTCCTATAGATCTCCCCGTTGTTGATTGGAAATTGGAAACAGATATTCGAAAGAAACGATTGCTTAATTACAGTATGGAATGGATTTAGGGATCTGTATATTTTGTGGTAACTGCGTTGAATATTGTCCAACAAATTGTTTCTCAATGACTAATGACTGAAGAATATGAACTTTATACTTATGCTCGTCACGAATTGAATTAAAATCCAATTTACGGATAAAATCAGTCAATCCCTTAAGACTAATTGACAATGACTAAGAAGAAGAAGAGAAGGTTACCTTTTGATCTAAAGAAATGAGGGGTCTTTCGTTTTGTTTGGTCACTCGAAACGATTTTGAGGCAGTCAGTCTCCATCTTTCTTCGGAATAAGAAGCTAAGTCCATATTACATCAATCGGAAAAGAAATAGGCATATTGGCAAGGAACAGGAGAGGGCTAGAAGCGACTCGTTCGTATTGGGAACCACGCGAGACTCTACCGCTGAGTTATATACATACCTTCCCCGCTACTAATTCTTATTATGAGTCAGATAGGGTTACAGTACACAAACAAGGTGGTTGGGGTTTCTTTCTCAATCTTTCTCTGATTCTTGCCGTGTAATGGATCTGGCTTTAGTCGGTTAAAAAGAGGAGAGGTGTGTGTGGCCGGGCTTCTTTCTTTATAGTGGTGCTGCCCGCCCCCTTATTAATCCATTTGACTAGGAACACGTGGATCCAGGGAACCAGGCTCGGGAACTCTTTCTTAATAGTAGGGTCCTTACTTAATAGTAGGGGAAGAGAGTCCAATCTCTGAAATAGAGCTTAGTCTCTCCATAGTAGTATACTAGTCTCAGGCGAAGGTTATGACTTAATCCAATAAATAGAGTCAGATTGAGAGATCAAAGAAAATGGTGCTCGATGAAAGGATCCTTCACACTATGCTGTGGGCTGGGGAGAGAGAAGCTCTGCGAAGCTGGGCGTTCAGTGTGATTATAGGGGAACCATACAAGAAAGAGAATAGAAAGGGCCTGAAAAAGAGAGCGAGTAAGTGATGGGCAACCGGCAGTCTATATCTTGCTTGTGAGCGGAAAAGTATAGTATACCAATCTCGCAACAGTACAGTACTGGCGCAAAAGGATCGGTCCTTCACTTGCTGATCGTTCGCGAGTCGAACTCGCTCTCTTGCCACACTTTTCACTCACTCGCTTGAGTCGGACGAAATCACTCCATTTGGAGGATCATTCGTTCTTCACTCTCTTGTTCCTAACCTGCATGGAGCGCAGCAACCAACCAAGGTGCATATTCCCATATAGAGTAGAATAGAAACAAGCGAAGCGTAGCGATTCGTACTACCGGAAAAGTGAACCGGTAGGCAATAGAGTCAGTCCGTCGATAGCCACAAGCAAGCGTAGCGAATCACATGGATAAGCCCCTACCTGCCAGCGCATAGACGATAGGGCGGGCGAAGCGCGAAGGGGATGGATGTCTGAGCGGTTCAAAGAGTCGGTCTTGAAAACCGAAACCATACCCGGTTCAGGGGCAGGCTCAGTCCGGATCATAATTGCTTTACAGTTCATTCATAAATAGGGACAATAACGGAACAAGTAGTGAAGCTTCTCATCCAGCGGCTTTACCTCCTTCCTTCCGGTCAGGTTATAGAGGTGAGGGTGAAATAGCTAATTCATTTACTCGACTGTAAAGTTCAGGCAAGGTCATATCGATTCGTTTAGTCTCTTTCCTCTCATTCATCTTGTCTTCGTCTTCTTCAGCCCTTCTGATATGAATCCAACAACTGTTCACTTCCATGTACCCGAACGAGCAATTACAAAAAGCAATACAAAGAAGATTCAAGAATCAAATCAAGAAAATAATGAAGTGGCTGATATTGGAAAGTAATTAGAAGACTTGCCTTTGGTAGTTGAATTTTTTTAGGCCACTCTGTTTGCACTCATTTACACAAATTAAGCTATCATTCTCACCTCTCAAAATTTTAAATAGAGCAAAGATTGAATTTTGAACTCTGGGTCGATTAAAAACTAAAAAAGATAAAGATAAATAAAAATCAAATTGAGAAGAAACGCAAAGGAAACATATATCCGATCTTGAGCCTGAAGCTCTGATACCAAATGATAAGATAAGGAATCAATACAAGGGGAATAAGATTCGGATTACCTTGTTGATCGAATATCTCAAGGCAAGAACACTTGATTGAGATTCGAATCACTCCACAAGCAAGATCGATCATGTCTAGCTTGAATGACTCTTGTTGATCAAATATCTCAAACACTTGTTTGAGATTCGAATCACTCCACAAGCAAGATTGATCATGTCGAGCTTGAATGATTCTATATGCAATCTAAACTACATAGAATTGCAAAGAAACTTAGCCATTGGCTAAAAAAGAGCACAAATGCTTCTTTAATAATATTTTCCAATAGTAAATGAAACAAGAGTTTGTTGAGTTACCCGTACTTCCCCACAATCATTCAACCATTGAAGCTTGTAGGGTCTTGGATGTGGTTGTGTCTTCAAATTAAGTCTTTTGACCAGAATGGAACTCACAACATTGGTGCAACTACAAGGTACAGATTGAACAAGACAACGAGTTTGAAACAAGTTCTCTCTTTGGTCTAGGCCGTCCTCCTTAATGTGGGTGTTTAGAGCTCGTCGAGTAACCAAAGATATATGTGTAGGGTCCTCTTCGCTAAACTCCTCACTCTCATCAGTTTCCTCATTTATGTCGTCATGTGCCTCGTCATCCGTAAGAATTTCTCCCTCCTTGATGGTCATAATTCTTGCATTTGGGTAATCTCTACTATAGTGTCCTACCCCTTGACATCTCCAACACTTTAAATCCCTATTTCGAACATTAGACTTTTCTACTTTTTCTTTCCCTGTTCTAGAACTGATATGAATTCAACTGCTGACCCTTTGCATGTACCCGAAGGACCGATTACAAGAAGCAAGGTTAAGAAGATTCAAGAGGCCTATACATTGCATCTTCAAAAGCTAGCTAGTGTACAGGTTGAAACAAAGTCTTTTGAGCCCAAAAATCTTTATAGCATTAGCATATCAAATCAAGAAGATAATGGAGTGGCTGATATTGGAAAGTAATTAGAAGACTTGCCTTTGGTAGTTGAATTACCAATTAAGGATGGAAAGTAATTAGAAGACTTGCCTTTGGTAGTTGAATTACCAATTAAGGAAATTTATTAATGCCTTATTTGCTTCAATTTTTATTTAATAGCATTTGTAGTTGGTGGCTGAACTTTATTATGTTAGGGTTACCTTTTAGACCTATTTAAAGGCATGTAATACTCATGTTTGGGGGATTTTGGTTGAATACAGAAAAAACCTTTGTGTTTTCTTGATACCCTTTTGGTGTTATTCTTTTTTCAAATCTTGCTTTAGGTTTGATGTTTAAACCGATTCATTGAATTAGTTTTGATCAAGCTAATTCTGGAGTGAATTGTCTTGGTATCTAAGAGTGACCATCATAGATTCCAAGTTCGATCTAAGAGTCATTCATCTTCTAACCAGCTCTTGGTTGGAATCAATCCGTTAAGTTAGCTTTCTCTGTGAGCGTTTTGCAAGGATTCTAGAAGGACCTCTAGCTTTGCAAATTCCAGCATTGTTGGCGCTTATCATTTGGTATCAGAGCATTTGGTCGACGTTCTTTGGCCGCTCTAGAGGTGAAATATTTTTATTGTTATTTTTTTTTGTATCAATTTTTTTTCTCTCTCAGATTATCGAAAAAAAAAAAAGAAAAAAAAATCAGTAGAAAAAAAAAATCAATTCTGAGAGAAAAAAAATATATATATATTCAGTTCTTATCATTTATTTTCAAGCTCTTGATCCTTGAGATACTAGTCTTAGCTTGTTAGAATTGATCGTTGAATTGGTTATAATCAAGCTTAGAGCAAGATTGCACCAAAAAAAAAAAAAAAAGCCAGCCTTTACATTCTTGACCTAGTACCAAAAGCCTACCTTTGAGTGTTAAACACGAGTGTCCCTGAGTGAAATTTTTGTGAGAAGTGTGGAGAGGTCCCTTGATAAAAAAAATGTCACATAATGGAGAAGCAGTACCACCAGTACCAGATCTTAATACAACCATTCTTCAAGCAATTCAAGGTATGATGGAAATGATGATGGAAGATAGACAAGAAAGAAGAGCGCAACAACAAAGACAAGAACGAACATTACAAGAAGGTGAAGGTATAGTAGTACAAGAAAGACAAGTTGATGGTAGATGGAGAGGAAGAAATAACCATGCAACTATTATGCAACCTAGAAGGATGGAAAGAGTACATGAAGATAGAGATGGAGGAGTTAAACTCAAAATCCCACCATTTTGTAGAACGGCAGATTCTGAGGCATACTTGCAGTGGGAAAGAAAGATAGAGCATGTGTTTGATTGCAACACCTATAGTGAAAATAAGAAGATGAGACTTGCTATTGCCGAATTTACCAATCATGCTGGTGATTGGTACCAACATCTCAAATCTGAGAGAAGAAGAAAAGAGGAGGATCCAATAGAGACATGGGAAGAACTTAAAGAAGCCATGAGAAAAAGGTATGTTCCAAAACATTATGAAAGAAATTTGAAAACTAAATTGCAAGGTTTGAGGCAAGGAACAAAAAGTGTGGCGGAATATTATCAAGAGATGGAAACTATGATGGAAAGAGCAAATGTTAGAGAAGAAGAAAAAGATACCATGTCTAGATTCCTTGGAGGTTTGAATCGAGAAATTGCTCATCTTGTTGACAGAAATCCACCACCATATCTGGAAGACATGTATCATTATGCTCTCAAAATTGAAGACCAATTGAAGGAAGAAAAAGAGCATTCAAAAAGGTACACATCACGAACTAACACCTTTTCAAATTCTAAAACTTGGAACAAGGATAGTTTTGTGAATAGAAATGAATCAATGTCACCAAAAGAAAAGTTTGTGGCTGCTAAAAGAGTGGAGGCTGAGAGTTCCATTGGTAAAAAGAATGAAGCTTCAAAGACGGTAAAGGAGAAGTCTAGTTCTATTCAATGTTGGAAGTGCAAAGGGTTTGGACACATGAGCAAAGAGTGTGTTAATAAAAAAGTTATGGTGATAAGGAATGGTATACTTGATTCAGATGATGAATGTGAGGATCATGACTCACAGCTTGTGGAAGAAATCGCAGCATATGATGATGAGTATGTTGAAGAAGGCAATTCCATATCTTTGATCACAAGAAGGGTACTCAATGTTCAAATCAAGGAAGAGAAATTTGAAGATCAAAGGGAAAACTTGTTCCACACAAGATGTTTGGTCAAAGGAAATCCATGCAGCTTGGTGATTGATAGTGGAAGTTGCACAAATGTGGTAAGCAGCTTCCTTGTAAAAAGACTTCAACTTTCTGTCCATCCCCATCCAAAACCATACAAACTTCATTGGTTAACAAACAAAGAAGAAATTAAGGTGAATTCCCAAGCTCTTATTTCTTTTACTCTTGGAAGATATAAAGATGAAGTTCTTTGTGATGTCGTACCAATGCATGCGGGGGACATCTTATTCGGCCGACCCTGGCAATATGATAGAAAGGTAACATTTGATGGTTTGATGAACAAGTATACTTTTACTTTGTGTGGGAAAAAATTTACTTTACTTCCATTGTCTCCATATGAAGTACATTGTGACCAATTGAAATTAGAGAAGAAAAGAAAAGAATACGAAGAACAACAGTGGAGAGAAGAAACTAAGGTAAAAGAGAGAGATAAGAGTGAAAAAAAAGAGAAAAGTGAGGGGCAAAGGATCAGTGAAAACCAAGAGAGAAAAAAAAAATGATTTTGAAGAAAAGAGAGAAAATGTGAGTTTGGTTATAAGAATGGGAAAAATGAGGAATATGTTAGCCCAAGAACCAAAATTTGTACTTATGTGCAAAGGAATGTGTTTAGCAATGGAACCAAAAACTTATGATGCTTTGCCAAGTGCTTTTAAGTCTCTTTTGCAGGAATTCAATGACATATTTCCACATGAAGATGCATGTACGGGGTTACCCCCTCTAAGAGGGATTGAACACCAAATTGACTTCGTACCTGGGGCAACTCTTCCAAATATGGCTGCCTATAGGACCAATCCCACCGAGACTAAGGAGATTCAGAGACAAGTGGAAGAACTCATGGATAAAGGATATGTTAGAGAAAGCATGAGTCCTTGTTCAGTTCCTGTGATTTTGGTACCCAAGAAAGATGGCACGTGGAGGATGTGTGTTGATTGTCGAGCCATCAACAAGATCACGGTAAAGTATCGACACCCTATTCCTAGATTGGATGACATGTTGGATGAATTATATGATGCTAATCTGTTTTCAAAAATAGATCTTAAAAGTGGTTATCATCAAATTCGAATGAATGTGGGAGATGAGTGGAAAACGGCTTTCAAAACAAAGTTTGGGCTTTATGAGTGGCTCGTTATGCCATTTGGCCTTACAAATGCACCAAGTACTTTTATGAGGCTAATGAATCATGTTTTGAGAGACTATATTGGAAAATTTGTTGTTGTATACTTTGATGATATCCTTGTTTACTCAAAAAGCTTGAATGATCATATTTTGCACGTTAAGAAAATTTTGTTTATACTTAGAGAAGAGAAGCTTTATGCCAACTTCAAAAAGTGCAGTTTTTGTCTAGACCAAGTCAACTTCCTAGGGTTCTTAGTTGGAAAGAAGGGAGTACAAGTTGATGAAGAAAAGGTAAAAGCTATTAGAGAATGGCCAACACCCACAAATGCAACCGAGGTAAGATCTTTTTATGGTTTGGCTAGTTTCTATAGGAGATTCATTAAGGATTTCAGTAGTATAGCATCACCATTGAATGAACTTGTTAAAAAGCATGTGAAATTTGAATGGAAGGAAAAACAAGAGAATGCATTCAATGAACTGAAAGATAAATTAACCAATGCACCTTGTCTTGCTTTACCTAACTTTGATAAATCTTTTGAAATTGAATGTGATGCAAGTGGGATAGGCATAGGGGCTGTTTTAATGCAGGAAAAAAGGTCAATCATGTTCTTTAGTGAAAAGCTTAATGGAGCACAATTCAACTATCCGACTTATGACAAAGAGTTATATGCACTTGTGAGGGCTTTGCAAGTTTGGCAACATTATTTGTGGCCAAAAGAGTTTGTTATTCATACGGACCATGAAAGTTTGAAGCACCTCAAAAGCCAAACAAAGCTAAATAGGAGACATGCTAAATGGGTGGAATTCATTGAAGCACCCCGTTTCTTCGAAATTCTATTCTAGATCTTCGAAAAGCTAAATAGTCTCGGTGGGGTTCGATTTGAAGCACCCCGTTTCTTCGAAATTCTATTCTAGATCTTCAAGACTAATCATTCCCCACAAGAGTTTCGAGAAACGTCGACCGTGACTCAATTTTCGAAGCACGTACTTCAAACGTCCCAGATTATGGATTCTGAATTAGGGATCGATTTGAAGCGCCCCATTTATTCGAAATTCTGTTCTAGATCTTCAAGACTAATCATTCCCCACAAGAGTTTAGAGAAACGTCGACCGTGACTCGGTTTTCGAAGCACGTACTTTAAACGTCCCAGATTAGGGATTCCGAATTAGGGTTCGATTTGAAGCACCCCGTTTCTTCGAAATTCTATTCTAGATCTTCAAGACTAATCATTCCCCACAAGAAATTCGAAAAACGTCGACCGTGACTCGGTTTTCGAAGCACGTACTTCAAACGTCCCAGATTAGGGATTCCGAATTAAGGTTCGATTTGAAGCACCCCGTTTCTTCGAAATTCTATTCTAGATCTTCAAGACTAATCATTAAACAAGAGTTTCGAGAAACGTCGACTGTGACTCGGTTTTCGAAGCACGTACTTCAAACGTCCCAGATTAGGGATTCCGAATTAGGGTTCGATTTGAAGCACCCCGTTTCTTCGAAATTCTATTCTAGATCTTCGAGACTAATCATTCCCCACATGAGTTTCGAGAAACATCGATCGTGACTCGGTTTGCGAAGCACGTACTTCAAACGTCCCAGATTATGGATTCCGAATTAGGGTTCGATTTGAAGCACCCCATTTATTCGAAATTCTATTCTAGATCTTCAAGACTAATCATTCCCCACAAGAGTTTCGAGAAACGTCGATGGTGACTCGGTTTTCGAAGCACGTACTTCAAACGTCCCAGATTAGGGATTCCGAATTAGGGTTCGATTTGAAGCACCCCGTTTATTCGAAATTCTATTCTAGATCTTCAAGACTAATCATTCCCCACAAGAGTTTCGAGAAACGTCGACCGTGACGCAGTTTTCAAAGAACGTACTTCAAACGTCCCAGATAAGGGATTCCGAATTAGGGTTCGATTTGAAGCACCCCGTTTCTTCGAAATTCTATTCTAGATCTTCAAGACTAATCATTCCCCACAAGAGTTTCGAGAAACGTCGACCGTGACTCGGTTTTCGAAGCACGTACTTCAAACGTCCCAGATTAGGGATTCCGAATTAGGGTTCGATTTGAAGCACCCCGTTTCTTCAAAATTCTATTCTAGATCTTCAAGACTAATCATTCCCCACAAGAGTTTCGAGAAACGTCGACCGTGACTCGGTTTTCGAAGCACGTACT
This sequence comes from Cucurbita pepo subsp. pepo, assembly GCF_057944985.1. Classification (NCBI taxonomy): domain Eukaryota; kingdom Viridiplantae; phylum Streptophyta; class Magnoliopsida; order Cucurbitales; family Cucurbitaceae; genus Cucurbita; species Cucurbita pepo. The sequence continues at coordinate 9,216,825 of NC_141808.1, forward strand.
TCAAACGTCCCAGATTAGGGATTCCGAATTAGGGTTCGATTTGAAGCACCCCGTTTCTTCGAAATTCTATTCTAGATCTTCAAGACTAATCATTCCCCACAAGATTTTCGAGAAACGTCGACCGTGACTCGGTTTTCGAAGCACGTACTTCAAACGTCCCAGATTAGGGATTCCGAATTAGGGTTCGATTTGAAGCACCCCGTTTCTTCGAAATTCTATTCTAGATCTTCAAGACTAATCATTCCCCACGAGAGTTTCGAGAAACGTCGACCGTGACTCGATTTTCGAAGCACGTACTTCAAACGTCCCAGATTATGGATTTCGAATTAGGGTTCGATTTGAAGCACCCCGTTTCTTCGAAATTCTATTCTAGATCTTCAAGACTAATCATTCCCCACAAGAGTTTCGAGAAACGTCGACCGTGACTCGGTTTTTGAAGCACATACTTCAAACGTCTCAGATTAGGGATTCCGAATTAGGGTTTGATTTGAAGCACCCCGTTTCTTCGAAATTCTATTCTAGATCTACAAGACTAATCATTCCCCACAAGAGTTTCGAGAAACGTCGACCGTGACTCGGTTTTCGAAGCACGTACTTCAAACGTCCCAGATTAGGGATTCCGAATTAGGGTTCGATTTGAAGCACCCCGTTTCTTCGAAATTCTATTCTAGATCTTCAAGACTAATCATTCCCCACAAGAGTTTCGAGAAACGTCGACCGTGACTCGATTTTCGAAGCACGTACTTTAAACGTCCCAGATTAGGGATTCCGAATTAGGGTTCGATTTGAAGCACCCCGTTTCTTCGAAATTCTATTCTAGATCTTCAAGACTAATCATTCCCCACAAGAGTTTCGAGAAACGTCGACCGTGACTCGGTTTTCGAAGCACGTACTTCAAACGTCCCAGATTAGGGATTCCGAATTAGGGTTCGATTTGAAGCACCCCGTTTCTTCAAAATTCTATTCTAGATCTTCAAGACTAATCATTCCCCACAAGAGTTTCGAGAAACGTCGACCGTGACTCGGTTTTTGAAGCACGTACTTCAAACGTCTCAGATTAGGGATTCCGAATTAGGGTTCGATTTGAAGCACCCCGTTTCTTCGAAATTCTATTCTAGATCTACAAGACTAATCATTCCCCACAAGAGTTTCGAGAAACATCGACCGTGACTCGGTTTTCGAAGCACGTACTTCAAACGTCCCAGATTAGGGATTCCGAATTAGGGTTCGATTTGAAGCACCGTGTTTCTTCGAAATTCTATTCTAGATCTTCAAGACTAATCATTCCCCACAAGAGTTTCGAGAAACGTCGACCGTGACTCGGTTTTCGAAGCACGTACTTCAAACGTCCCAGATTAGGGATTCCGAATTAGGGTTCGATTTGAAGCACCCCGTTTCTTCGAAATTCTATTCTAGATCTACAAGACTAATCATTCCCCACAAGAGTTTCAAGAAACGTCGACCGTGACTCGGTTTTCGAAGCACGTACTTCAAACGTCTCAGATTAGGAATTCCGAATTAGGGTTCGATTTGAAGCACTTCGTTTCTTCGAAATTCTATTCTAGATCTACAAGACTAATCATTCCCCACAAGAGTTTCGAGAAACGTCGACCGTGACTCGGTTTTCGAAGCACGTACTTCAAACGTCTCAGATTAGGGATTCCGAATTAGGGTTCGATTTGAAGCACTTCGTTTCTTCGAAATTCTATTCTAGATCTACAAGACTAATCATTCCCCACAAGAGTTTCGAGAAACGTCGACCGTGACTCGGTTTTCGAAGCACGTACTTCAAACGTCCCAGATTATGGATTCCGAATTAGGGTTCGATTTGAAGCACCCCGTTTCTTCAAAATTCTGTTTTAGATCTTCAAGACTAATCATTCCCCACAAGAGTTTCGAGAAACGTCGACCATGACTCGGTTTTTGAAGCACGTACTTCAAACGTCTCAGATTAGGGATTCCGAATTAGGGTTCGATTTGAAGCACCCCGTTTCTTCGAAATTCTATTCTAGATCTACAAGACTAATCATTCCCCACAAGAGTTTCGAGAAACGTCGACCGTGACTCGGTTTTCGAAGCACGTACTTCAAACGTCCCAGATTAGGGATTCCGAATTAGGGTTCGATTTGAAGCACCCCGTTTCTTCGAAATTCTATTCTAGATCTTCAAGACTAATCATTCCCCACAAGATTTTCGAGAAACGTCGACCGTGACTCGGTTTTCGAAGCACGTACTTCAAACGTCCCAGATTAGGGATTCCGAATTAGGGTTCGATTTGAAGCATCCCGTTTCTTCGAAATTCTATTCTAGATCTTCAAGACTAATCATTCCCCACAAGCGTTTCGAGAAACGTCGACCGTGACTCGATTTTCGAAGCACGTACTTTAAACGTCCCAGATTAGGGATTCCAAATTAGGGTTCGATTTGAAGCACCCCGTTTCTTCGAAATTCTATTCTAGATCTTCAAGACTAATCATTCCCCACAAGAGTTTCGAGAAACGTCGACCGTGACTCGGTTTTCGAAGCACGTACTTCAAACGTCCCAGATTAGGGATTCCGAATTAGGGTTCGATTTGAAGCACCCCGTTTCTTCGAAATTCTATTCTAGATCTTCAAGACTAATCATTCCCCACAAGAGTTTCGAGAAACGTCGACTGTGACTCAGTTTTCGAAGCACGTACTTCAAACGTCCCAGATTATGGATTCCGAATTAGGGTTCGATTTGAAGCACCCCGTTTCTTCGAAATTCTATTCTAGATCTTCAAGACTAATCATTCCCCACAAGAGTTTTGAGAAACGTCGGCCGTGACTCGGTTTTCGAAGCACGTACTTCAAACGTCCCAGATTAGGGATTCCGAATTAGGGTTCGATTTGAAGCACCCCGTTTCTTCAAAATTCTATTCTAGATCTTCAAGACTAATCATTCCCCACAAGAGTTTCGAGAAACGTCGACCGTGACTAGGTTTTCGAAGCACGTACTTCAAACGTCCCGAATTAGGGATTCCGAATTAGGGTTCGATTTGAAGCACCCCGTTTCTTCGAAATTATATTCTAGATCTTCAAGACTAATCATTCCCCACAAGAGATTCGAGAAACGTCGATCGTGACTCGGTTTTCGAAGCACGTACTTCAAACGTCCCAGATTAGGGATTCCGAATTAGGGTTCGATTTGAAGCACCCCGTTTCTTCGAAATTCTGTTTTAGATCTTCAAGACTAATCATTCCCCACAAGAGTTTCGAGAAACGTCGATCGTGACTCGGTTTTCGAAGCACGTACTTCAAACGTCCCAGATTATGGATTCCGAATTAGGGTTCGATTTGAAGCACCCCGTTTCTTCGAAATTCTGTTTTAGATCTTCAAGACTAATCATTCCCCACAAGAGTTTCGAGAAACGTCGACCGTGACTCGGTTTTTGAAGCACGTACTTCAAACGTCTCAGATTAGGGATTCCGAATTAGGGTTCGATTTGAAGCACCCCGTTTCTTCGAAATTCTATTCTAGATCTACAAGACTAATCATTCCCCACAAGAGTTTCGAGAAACGTCGACCGTGACTCGGTTTTCGAAGCACGTACTTCAAACGTCCCAGATTAGGGATTCCGAATTAGGGTTCGATTTGAAGCACCCCGTTTCTTCGAAATTCTATTCTAGATCTTCAAGACTAATCATTCCCCACAAGATTTTCGAGAAACGTCGACCGTGACTCGGTTTTCGAAGCACGTACTTCAAACGTCCCAGATTAGGGATTCCGAATTAGGGTTCGATTTGAAGCATCCCGTTTCTTCGAAATTCTATTCTAGATCTTCAAGACTAATCATTCCCCACAAGCGTTTCGAGAAACGTCGACCGTGACTCGATTTTCGAAGCACGTACTTTAAACGTCCCAGATTAGGGATTCCAAATTAGGGTTCGATTTGAAGCACCCCGTTTCTTCGAAATTCTATTCTAGATCTTCAAGACTAATCATTCCCCACAAGAGTTTCGAGAAACGTCGACCGTGACTCGGTTTTCGAAGCACGTACTTCAAACGTCCCAGATTAGGGATTCCGAATTAGGGTTCGATTTGAAGCACCCCGTTTCTTCGAAATTCTATTCTAGATCTTCAAGACTAATCATTCCCCACAAGAGTTTCGAGAAACGTCGACTGTGACTCGGTTTTCGAAGCACGTACTTCAAACGTCCCAGATTATGGATTCCGAATTAGGGTTCGATTTGAAGCACCCCGTTTCTTCGAAATTCTATTCTAGATCTTCAAGACTAATCATTCCCCACAAGAGTTTTGAGAAACGTCGGCCGTGACTCGGTTTTCGAAGCACGTACTTCAAACGTCCCAGATTAGGGATTCCGAATTAGGGTTCGATTTGAAGCACCCCGTTTCTTCAAAATTCTATTCTAGATCTTCAAGACTAATCATTCCCCACAAGAGTTTCGAGAAACGTCGACCGTGACTCGATTTTCGAAGCACGTACTTCAAACGTCCCGAATTAGGGATTCCGAATTAGGGTTCGATTTGAAGCACCCCGTTTCTTCGAAATTATATTCTAGATCTTCAAGACTAATCATTCCCCACAAGAGATTCGAGAAACGTCGATCGTGACTCGGTTTTCGAAGCACGTACTTCAAACGTCCCAGATTAGGGATTCCGAATTAGGGTTCGATTTGAAGCACCCCGTTTCTTCGAAATTCTGTTTTAGATCTTCAAGACTAATCATTCCCCACAAGAGTTTCGAGAAACGTCGATCGTGACTCGGTTTTCGAAGCACGTACTTCAAACGTCCCAGATTATGGATTCCGAATTAGGGTTCGATTTGAAGCACCCCGTTTCTTCGAAATTCTGTTTTAGATCTTCAAGACTAATCATTCCCCACAAGAGTTTCGAGAAACGTCGACCGTGACTCGGTTTTTGAAGCACGTACTTCAAACGTCTCAGATTAGGGATTCCGAATTAGGGTTCGATTTGAAGCACCCCGTTTCTTCGAAATTCTATTCTAGATCTACAAGACTAATCATTCCCCACAAGAGTTTCGAGAAACGTCGACCGTGACTTGGTTTTCGAAGCACGTACTTCAAACGTCCCAGATTAGAGATTCCGAATTAGGGTTCGATTTGAAGCACCCCGTTTCTTCGAAATTCTATTCTAGATCTTCAAGACTAATCATTCCCCACAAGATTTTCGAGAAACGTCGACCGTGACTCGGTTTTCGAAGCACGTACTTCAAACGTCCCAGATTAGGGATTCCGAATTAGGGTTCGATTTGAAGCACCCCATTTCTTCGAAATTCTATTCTAGATCTTCAAGACTAATCATTCCCCACAAGAGTTTCGAGAAACGTCGACCGTGACTCAGTTTTTAAAGCACGTACTTCAAACGTCCCAGATTATGGATTCCGAATTAGGGTTCGATTTGAAGCACCCCGTTTCTTCGAAATTCTATTCTAGATCTTCAAGACTAATCATTCCCCACAAGAGTTTCGAGAAACGTCGATCGTGACTAGGTTTTCGAAGCACGTACTTCAAACGTCCCAGATTAGGGATTCCGAATTAGGGTTCGATTTGAAGCACCCCGTTTCTTCGAAATTCTGTTTTAGATCTTCAAGACTAATCATTCCCCACAAGAGTTTCGAGAAACGTCGACCGTGACTCGGTTTTCAAAGCACGTACTTCAAACGTCGCAGATTAGGGATTCCGAATTAAGGTTCGATTTGAAGCACCCCGTTTCTTCAAAATTCTATTCTAGATCTTCAAGACTAATCATTCCCCACAAGAGTTTCGAGAAACGTCGACCGTGACTCGGTTTTCGAAGCACGTACTTCAAACGTCCCAGATTAGGGATTCCGAATTAGGGTTCGATTTGAAGCACCCCGTTTCTTCGAAATTCTATTCTAGATCTTCAAGACTAATCATTCCCCACAAGAGTTTCGAGAAACGTCGACCGTGACTCGATTTTCGAAGCACGTACTTTAAACGTCCCAGATTAGGGATTCCGAATTAGGGTTCGATTTGAAGCACCCCGTTTCTTCGAAATTCTATTCTAGATCTTCATGTCTAATCATTCCCCACGAGAGTTTCGAGAAACGTCGACCGTGACTCGGTTTTCGAAGCACGTACTTCAAACGTCCCAGATTAGGGATTCCGAATTAGGGTTCGATTTGAAGCACCCCGTTTCTTCGAAATTCTATTCTAGATCTACAAGACTAATCATTCCCCACAAGAGTTTAAAGAAACGTCGACCGTGACTCGGTTTTTGAAGCACGTACTTCAAACGTCCCAGATTAGGGATTCCGAATTAGGGTTCGATTTGAAGCACCCTGTTTCTTCGAAATTCTATTCTAGATCTACAAGACTAATCATTCCCCACAGGAGTTTCGAGAAACGTCGACCGTGACTCGGTTTTCGAAGCACGTACTTCAAACGTCCCAGATTAGGGATTCCGAATTAGGGTTCGATTTGAAGCACCCCGTTTCTTCGAAATTCTATTCTAGATCTTCAAGACTAATCATTCCCCACAAGAGTTTCGAGAAACGTCGACTGTGACTTGGTTTTCGAAGCACGTACTTCAAACGTCCCAGATTATGGATTCCGAATTAGGGTTCGATTTGAAGCACCCCGTTTCTTCGAAATTCTATTCTAGATCTTCAAGACTAATCATTCCCCACAAGAGTTTTGAGAAACGTCGGCCGTGACTCGGTTTTCGAAGCACGTACTTCAAACGTCCCAGATTAGGGATTCCGAATTAGGGTTCGATTTGAAGCACCCCGTTTCTTCAAAATTCTATTCTAGATCTTCAAGACTAATCATTCCCCACAAGAGTTTCGAGAAACGTCGACCGTGACTAGGTTTTCGAAGCACGTACTTCAAACGTCCCGAATTAGGGATTCCGAATTAGGGTTCGATTTGAAGCACCCCGTTTCTTCGAAATTATATTCTAGATCTTCAAGACTAATCATTCCCCACAAGAGATTCGAGAAACGTCGATCGTGACTCGGTTTTCGAAGCACGTACTTCAAACGTCCCAGATTAGGGATTCCGAATTAGGGTTCGATTTGAAGCACCCCGTTTCTTCGAAATTCTGTTTTAGATCTTCAAGACTAATCATTCCCCACAAGAGTTTCGAGAAACGTCGATCGTGACTCGGTTTTCGAAGCATGTACTTCAAACGTCCCAGATTATGGATTCCGAATTAGGGTTCGATTTGAAGCACCCCGTTTCTTCGAAATTCTGTTTTAGATCTTCAAGACTAATCATTCCCCACAAGAGTTTCGAGAAACGTCGACCGTGACTCGGTTTTTGAAGCACGTACTTCAAACGTCTCAGATTAGGGATTCCGAATTAGGGTTCGATTTGAAGCACCCCGTTTCTTCGAAATTCTATTCTAGATCTACAAGACTAATCATTCCCCACAAGAGTTTCGAGAAACGTCGACCGTGACTCGGTTTTCGAAGCACGTACTTCAAACGTCCCAGATTAGGGATTCCGAATTAGGGTTCGATTTGAAGCACCCCGTTTCTTCGAAATTCTATTCTAGATCTTCAAGACTAATCATTCCCCACAAGATTTTCGAGAAACGTCGACCGTGACTCGGTTTTCGAAGCACGTACTTCAAACGTCCCAGATTAGGGATTCCGAATTAGGGTTCGATTTGAAGCACCCCATTTCTTCGAAATTCTATTCTAGATCTTCAAGACTAATCATTCCCCACAAGAGTTTCGAGAAACGTCGACCGTGACTCAGTTTTTAAAGCACGTACTTCAAACGTCCCAGATTATGGATTCCGAATTAGGGTTCGATTTGAAGCACCCCGTTTCTTCGAAATTCTATTCTAGATCTTCAAGACTAATCATTCCCCACAAGAGTTTCGAGAAACGTCGATCGTGACTAGGTTTTCGAAGCACGTACTTCAAACGTCCCAGATTAGGGATTCCGAATTAGGGTTCGATTTGAAGCACCCCGTTTCTTCGAAATTCTGTTTTAGATCTTCAAGACTAATCATTCCCCACAAGAGTTTCGAGAAACGTCGACCGTGACTCGGTTTTCAAAGCACGTACTTCAAACGTCGCAGATTAGGGATTCCGAATTAAGGTTCGATTTGAAGCACCCCGTTTCTTCAAAATTCTATTCTAGATCTTCAAGACTAATCATTCCCCACAAGAGTTTCGAGAAACGTCGACCGTGACTCGGTTTTCGAAGCACGTACTTCAAACGTCCCAGATTAGGGATTCCGAATTAGGGTTCGATTTGAAGCACCCCGTTTCTTCGAAATTCTATTCTAGATCTTCAAGACTAATCATTCCCCACAAGAGTTTCGAGAAACGTCGACCGTGACTCGATTTTCGAAGCACGTACTTTAAACGTCCCAGATTAGGGATTCCGAATTAGGGTTCGATTTGAAGCACCCCGTTTCTTCGAAATTCTATTCTAGATCTAAATGTCTAATCATTCCCCACGAGAGTTTCGAGAAACGTCGACCGTGACTCGGTTTTCGAAGCACGTACTTCAAACGTCCCAGATTAGGGATTCAGAATTAGGGTTCGATTTGAAGCACCCCGTTTCTTCGAAATTCTATTCTAGATCTTCAAGACTAATCATTCCCCACAAGAGTTTCAAGAAACGTCGCCGTGACTCGGTTTTCGAAGCACGTACTTCAAACGTCCCAGATTAGGGATTCCGAATTAGGGTTCTATTTGAAGCACCCCGTTTCTTCGAAATTCTATTCTAGATCTTCAAGACTATTCATTCCCCACAAGAGTTTCGAAAAACGTCGACCGTGACTCGGTTTTTGAAGAACGTACTTCAAACGTTCCAGATTAGGGATTCCGAATTAAGGTTCGATTTGAAGCACCCCGTTTCTTCAAAATTCTGTTTTAGATCTTCAAGACTAATCATTCCCCACAAGAGTTTCGAGAAACGTCGACCGTGACTCGGTTTTCGAAGCACGTACTTCAAACGTCCAAGATTAGGGATTCCGAATTAAGGTTCGATTTGAAGCACCCCGTTTCTTCGAAATTCTATTCTAGATCTTCAAGACTAATCATTCCCCACAAGAGTTTCGAGAAACGTCGACCGTGACTTGGTTTTCGAAGCACGTACTTTAAACGTCCCAGATAAGGGATTCCGAATTAGGGTTCGATTTGAAGCACCCCGTTTCTTCGAAATTCTATTCTAGATCTACAAGACTAATCATTCCCCACAAGAGTTTCAAGAAACGTCGACCGTGACTCGGTTTTTGAAGCACGTACTTCAAACGTCCCAGATTAGGGATTCCGAATTAGGGTTCGATTTGAAGCACCCTGTTTCTTCGAAATTCTATTCTAGATCTACAAGACTAATCATTCCCCACAGGAGTTTCGAGAAACGTCGACCGTGACTCGGTTTTCGAAGCACGTACTTCAAACGTCCCAGATTAGGGATTCCGAATTAGGGTTCTATTTGAAGCACCACGTTTCTTCGAAATACTATTCTAGATCTACAAGACTAATCATTCCCCTCATGAGTTTCGAGAAACGTCGACCGTGACTCGGTTTTCGAAGCACGTACTTCAAACGTCCCAGATTAGGGATTCCAAATTAGGGTTCGATTTGAAGCACCCCGTTTCTTCGAAATTCTATTCTAGATCTTCAAGACTAATCATTCCCCACAAGAGTTTCGAGAAACGTCGACCGTGACTCGGTTTTCGAAGCACTTACTTCAAACGTCCCAGATTAGGGATTCCGAATTAAGGTTCGATTTGAAGCACCCCGTTTCTTCGAAATTCTATTCTAGATCTTCAAGACTAATCATTCCCCACAAGAGTTTCGAGAAACGTCGACCGTGACTCGGTTTTTAAAGCACGTACTTCAAACGTCCCAGATTATGGATTCCGAATTAGGGTTCGATTTAAAGCACCCCGTTTCTTCAAAATTCTATTCTAGATCTTCAAGACTAATCATTCCCAACAAGAGTTTCGAGAAACGTCGACCGTGACTCGGTTTTCGAAGCACGTACTTCAAACGTCCCAGATTAGGGATTCCGAATTAGGGTTCGATTTGAAGCACCCCGTTTCTTCGAAATTCTATTCTAGATCTTCAAGACTAATCATTCCCCACAAGAGTTTCGAGAAACGTCGACCGTGACTCAGTTTTCGAAGCACGTACTTTAAACGTCCCAGATTAGGGATTCCGAATTAAGGTTCGATTTGAAGCACCCCGTTTCTTCGAAATTCTTTTCTAGATCTTCAAGACTAATCATTCCCCACAAGAGTTTCGAGAAACGTCGACCGTGACTCGGTTTTTGAAGCACGTACTTCAAACGTCCCAGATTAGGGATTCCGAATTAGGGTTCGATTTGAAGCACCCCGTTTCTTCAAAATTCTATTCTAGATCTTCAAGACTAATCATTCCCCACAAGAGTTTCGAGAAACGTCGACCGTGACTCGGTTTTCGAAGCACGTACTTCAAACGTCCCAGATTAGGGATTCCGAATTAGGGTTCGATTTGAAGCACCCCGTTTCTTCGAAATTCTATTCTAGATCTTCAAGACTAATCATTCCCCACAAGAGTTTCGAGAAACGTCGACCGTGACTCGGTTTTCGAAGCACGTACTTCAAACGTCCCAGATTAGGGATTCAGAATTAGGGTTCGATTTGAAGCACCCCGTTTCTTCGAAATTCTATTCTAGATCTTCAAGACTAATCATTCCCCACAAGAGTTTCAAGAAACGTCGCCGTGACTCGGTTTTCGAAGCACGTACTTCAAACGTCCCAGATTAGGGATTCCGAATTAGGGTTCTATTTGAAGCACCCCGTTTCTTCGAAATTCTATTCTAGATCTTCAAGACTAATCATTCCCCACAAGAGTTTCAAAAAACGTCGACCGTGACTCGGTTTTCGAAGAACGTACTTCAAACGTCCCAGATTAGGGATTCCGAATTAAGGTTCGATTTGAAGCACCCCGTTTCTTCAAAATTCTGTTTTAGATCTTCAAGACTAATCATTCCCCACAAGAGTTTCGAGAAACGTCGACCGTGACTCGGTTTTCGAAGCACGTACTTCAAACGTCCAAGATTAGGGATTCCGAATTAAGGTTCGATTTGAAGCACCCCGTTTCTTGGAAATTCTATTCTAGATCTTCAAGACTAATCATTCCCCACAAGAGTTTCGAGAAACGTCGACCGTGACTTGGTTTTCGAAGCACGTACTTTAAACGTCCCAGATTAGGGATTCTGAATTAGGGTTCGATTTGAAGCACCCCGTTTCTTCGAAATTCTATTCTAGATCTACAAGACTAATCATTCACCACAAGAGTTTCGAGAAACGTCGATCGTGACTAGGTTTTCGAAGCACGTACTTCAAACGTCCCAGATTAGGGATTCCGAATTAGGGTTCGATTTGAAGCACCCCGTTTCTTCGAAATTCTGTTTTAGATCTTCAAGACTAATCATTCCCCACAAGAGTTTCGAGAAACGTCGACCGTGACTCGGTTTTCAAAGCACGTACTTCAAACGTCGCAGATTAGGGATTCCGAATTAAGGTTCGATTTGAAGCACCCCGTTTCTTCAAAATTCTATTCTAGATCTTCAAGACTAATCATTCCCCACAAGAGTTTCGAGAAACGTCGACCGTGACTCGGTTTTCGAAGCACGTACTTCAAACGTCCCAGATTAGGGATTCCGAATTAGGGTTCGATTTGAAGCACCCCGTTTCTTCGAAATTCTATTCTAGATCTTCAAGACTAATCATTCCCCACAAAAGTTTCGAGAAACGTCGACCGTGACTCGATTTTCGAAGCACGTACTTTAAACGTCCCAGATTAGGGATTCCGAATTAGGGTTCGATTTGAAGCACCCCGTTTCTTCGAAATTCTATTCTAGATCTTCATGTCTAATCATTCCCCACGAGAGTTTCGAGAAACGTCGACCGTGACTCGGTTTTCGAAGCACGTACTTCAAACGTCCCAGATTAGGGATTCCGAATTAGGGTTCGATTTGAAGCACCCCGTTTCTTCGAAATTCTATTCTAGATCTACAAGACTAATCATTCCCCACAAGAGTTTCGAGAAACGTCGACCGTGACTCGGTTTTCGAAGCACGTACTTCAAACGTCCCAGACTAGGGATTCCAAATTAGGGTTCGATTTGAAGCACCCCGTTTCTTCGAAATTCTATTCTAGATCTTCAAGACTAATCATTCCCCACAAGAGTTTCGAGAAACGTCGACCGTGACTCGGTTTTCGAAGCACGTACTTCAAACGTCCCAGATTAGGGATTCAGAATTAGGGTTCGATTTGAAGCACCCCGTTTCTTCGAAATTCTATTCTAGATCTTCAAGACTAATCATTCCCCACAAGAGTTTCAAGAAACGTCGCCGTGACTCGGTTTTCGAAGCACGTACTTCAAACGTCCCAGATTAGGGATTCCGAATTAGGGTTCTATTTGAAGCACCCCGTTTCTTCGAAATTCTATTCTAGATCTTCAAGACTATTCATTCCCCACAAGAGTTTCGAAAAACGTCGACCGTGACTCGGTTTTTGAAGAACGTACTTCAAACGTTCCAGATTAGGGATTCCGAATTAAGGTTCGATTTGAAGCACCCCGTTTCTTCAAAATTCTGTTTTAGATCTTCAAGACTAATCATTCCCCACAAGAGTTTCGAGAAACGTCGACCGTGACTCGGTTTTCGAAGCACGTACTTCAAACGTCCAAGATTAGGGATTCCGAATTAAGGTTCGATTTGAAGCACCCCGTTTCTTCGAAATTCTATTCTAGATCTTCAAGACTAATCATTCCCCACAAGAGTTTCGAGAAACGTCGACCGTGACTTGGTTTTCGAAGCACGTACTTTAAACGTCCCAGATTAGGGATTCCGAATTAGGGTTCGATTTGAAGCACCCCGTTTCTTCGAAATTCTATTCTAGATCTACAAGACTAATCATTCCCCACAAGAGTTTCAAGAAACGTCGACCGTGACTCGGTTTTTGAAGCACGTACTTCAAACGTCCCAGATTAGGGATTCCGAATTAGGGTTCGATTTGAAGCACCCTGTTTCTTCGAAATTCTATTCTAGATCTACAAGACTAATCATTCCCCACAGGAGTTTCGAGAAACGTCGACCGTGACTCGGTTTTCGAAGCACGTACTTCAAACGTCCCAGATTAGGGATTCCGAATTAGGGTTCGATTTGAAGCACCCCGTTTCTTCGAAATTCTATTCTAGATCTTCAAGACTAATCATTCCCCACAAGAGTTTCGAGAAACGTCGACCGTGACTCGGTTTTTGAAGCACGTACTTCAAACGTCCCAGATTAGGGATTCAGAATTAGGGTTCGATTTGAAGCACCCCGTTTCTTCGAAATTCTATTCTAGATCTTCAAGACTAATCATTCCCCACAAGAGTTTCGAGAAACGTCGACCGTGACTCGGTTTTCGAAGCACGTACTTCAAACGTCCCAGATTAGGGATTCGGAATTAGGGTTCGATTTGAAGCACCCCGTTTCTTCGAAATTCTATTCTAGATCTTCAAGACTAATCATTCCCCTCAAGAGTTTCGAGAAACGTCGACCGTGACTCGGTTTTCGAAGCACGTACTTCAAACGTCCCAGATTAGGGATTCCGAATTAGGGTTCGATTTGAAGCACCCCGTTTCTTCGAAATTCTATTCTAGATCTTCAAGACTAATCATTCCCCCACAAGAGTTTCGAGAAACGTCGACCGTGACTCGGTTTTCGAAGCACGTACTTCAAACGTCCCAGATTAGGGATTCCGAATTAGGGTTCTATTTGAAGCACCACGTTTCTTCGAAATACTATTCTAGATCTACAAGACTAATCATTCCCCTCATGAGTTTCGAGAAACGTCGACCGTGACTCGGTTTTCGAAGCACGTACTTCAAACGTCCCAGATTAGGGATTCCAAATTAGGGTTCGATTTGAAGCACCCCGTTTCTTCGAAATTCTATTCTAGATCTTCAAGACTAATCATTCCCCACAAGAGTTTCGAGAAACGTCGACCGTGACTCGGTTTTCGAAGCACTTACTTCAAACGTCCCAGATTAGGGATTCCGAATTAAGGTTCGATTTGAAGCACCCCGTTTCTTCGAAATTCTATTCTAGATCTTCAAGACTAATCATTCCCCACAAGAGTTTCGAGAAACGTCGACCGTGACTCGGTTTTTAAAGTACGTACTTCAAACGTCCCAGATTATGGATTCCGAATTAGGGTTCGATTTAAAGCACCCCGTTTCTTCAAAATTCTATTCTAGATCTTCAAGACTAATCATTCCCAACAAGAGTTTCGAGAAACGTCGACCGTGACTCGGTTTTCGAAGCACGTACTTCAAACGTCCCAGATTAGGGATTCCGAATTAGGGTTCGATTTGAAGCACCCCGTTTCTTCGAAATTCTATTCTAGATCTTCAAGACTAATCATTCCCCACAAGAGTTTCGAGAAACGTCGACCGTGACTCAGTTTTCGAAGCACGTACTTTAAACGTCCCAGATTAGGGATTCCGAATTAAGGTTCGATTTGAAGCACCCCGTTTCTTCGAAATTCTTTTCTAGATCTTCAAGACTAATCATTCCCCACAAGAGTTTCGAGAAACGTCGACCGTGACTCGGTTTTTGAAGCACGTACTTCAAACGTCCCAGATTGGGGATTCCGAATTAGGGTTCGATTTGAAGCACCCCGTTTCTTCAAAATTCTATTCTAGATCTTCAAGACTAATCATTCCCCACAAGAGTTTCGAGAAACGTCGACCGTGACTCGGTTTTCGAAGCACGTACTTCAAACGTCCCAGATTAGGGATTCCGAATTAGGGTTCGATTTGAAGCACCCCGTTTCTTCGAAATTCTATTCTAGATCTTCAAGACTAATCATTCCCCACAAGAGTTTCGAGAAACGTCGACCGTGACTCGGTTTTCGAAGCACGTACTTCAAACGTCCCAGATTAGGGATTCAGAATTAGGGTTCGATTTGAAGCACCCCGTTTCTTCGAAATTCTATTCTAGATCTTCAAGACTAATCATTCCCCACAAGAGTTTCAAGAAACGTCGCCGTGACTCAGTTTTCGAAGCACGTACTTCAAACGTCCCAGATTAGGGATTCCGAATTAGGGTTCTATTTGAAGCACCCCGTTTCTTCGAAATTCTATTCTAGATCTTCAAGACTAATCATTCCCCACAAGAGTTTCAAAAAACGTCGACCGTGACTCGGTTTTCGAAGAACGTACTTCAAACGTCCCAGATTAGGGATTCCGAATTAAGGTTCGATTTGAAGCACCCCGTTTCTTCAAAATTCTGTTTTAGATCTTCAAGACTAATCATTCCCCACAAGAGTTTCGAGAAACGTCGACCGTGACTCGGTTTTCGAAGCACGTACTTCAAACGTCCAAGATTATCGATTTGAAGCACCCCGTTTCTTGGAAATTCTATTCTAGATCTTCAAGACTAATCATTCCCCACAAGAGTTTCGAGAAACGTCGACCGTGACTTGGTTTTCGAAGCACGTACTTTAAACGTCCCAGATTAGGGATTCTGAATTAGGGTTCGATTTGAAGCACCCCGTTTCTTCGAAATTCTATTCTAGATCTACAAGACTAATCATTCACCACAAGAGTTTCAAGAAACGTCGACCGTGACTCGGTTTTTGAAGCACGTACTTCAAACGTCCCAGATTAGGGATTCCGAATTAGGGTTCGATTTGAAGCACCCTGTTTCTTCGAAATTCTATTCTAGATCTACAAGACTAATCATTCCTCACAGGAGTTTCGAGAAACGTCGACCGTGACTCGGTTTTCGAAGCACGTACTTCAAACGTCCCAGATTAGGGATTCCGAATTAGGGTTCGATTTGAAGCACCCCGTTTCTTCGAAATTCTATTCTAGATCTTCAAGACTAATCATTCCCCACAAGAGTTTCGAGAAACGTCGACCGTGACTCGGTTTTTGAAGCACATACTTCAAACGTCCCAGATTAGGGATTCAGAATTAGGGTTCGATTTGAAGCACCCCGTTTCTTCGAAATTCTATTCTAGATCTTCAAGACTAATCATTCCCCACAAGAGTTTCGAGAAACGTCGACCGTGACTCGGTTTTCGAAGCACGTACTTCAAACGTCCCAGATTAGGGATTCGGAATTAGGGTTCGATTTGAAGCACCCCGTTTCTTCGAAATTCTATTCTAGATCTTCAAGACTAATCATTCACCTCAAGAGTTTAGAGAAACGTCGACCGTGACTCGGTTTTCGAAGCACGTACTTCAAACGTCCCAGATTAGGGATTCCGAATTAGGGTTCGATTTGAAGCACCCCGTTTCTTCGAAATTCTATTCTAGATCTTCAAGACTAATCATTCCCCCACAAGAGTTTCGAGAAACGTCGACCGTGACTCGGTTTTCGAAGCACGTACTTCAAACGTCCCAGATTAGGGATTCCGAATTAGGGTTCTATTTGAAGCACCACGTTTCTTCGAAATACTATTCTAGATCTACAAGACTAATCATTCCCCTCAAGAGTTTCGAGAAACGTCGACCGTGACTCGGTTTTCGAAGCACGTACTTCAAACGTCCCAGATTAGGGATTCCAAATTAGGGTTCGATTTGAAGCACCCCGTTTCTTCGAAATTCTATTCTAGATCTTCAAGACTAATCATTCCCCACAAGAGTTTCGAGAAACGTCGACCGTGACTCGGTTTTCGAAGCACTTACTTCAAACGTCCCAGATTAGGGATTCCGAATTAAGGTTCGATTTGAAGCACCCCGTTTCTTCGAAATTCTATTCTAGATATTCAAGACTAATCATTCCCCACAAGAGTTTCGAGAAACGTCGACCGTGACTCGGTTTTTAAAGCACGTACTTCAAACGTCCCAGATTATGGATTCCGAATTAGGGTTCGATTTAAAGCACCCCGTTTCTTCAAAATTCTATTCTAGATCTTCAAGACTAATTATTCCCCACAAGAGTTTCGAGAAACGTCGACCGTGACTCGGTTTTCGAAGCACGTACTTCAAACGTCCCAGATTAGGGATTCCGAATTAGGGTTCGATTTGAAGCACCCCGTTTCTTCGAAATTCTATTCTAGATCTTCAAGACTAATCATTCCCCACAAGAGTTTCGAGAAACGTCGACCGTGACTCAGTTTTCGAAGCACGTACTTTAAACGTCCCAGATTAGGGATTCCGAATTAAGGTTCGATTTGAAGCACCCCGTTTCTTCGAAATTCTTTTCTAGATCTTCAAGACTAATCATTCCCCACAAGAGTTTCGAGAAACGTCGACCGTGACTCGGTTTTTGAAGCACGTACTTCAAACGTCCCAGATTAGGGATTCCGAATTAGGGTTCGATTTGAAGCACCCCGTTTCTTCAAAATTCTATTCTAGATCTTCAAGACTAATCATTCCCCACAAGAGTTTCGAGAAACGTCGACCGTGACTCGGTTTTCGAAGCACGTACTTCAAACGTCCCAGATTAGGGATTCCGAATTAGGGTTCGATTTGAAGCACCCCGTTTCTTCGAAATTCCATTCTAGATCTACAAGACTAATCATTCCCCACAAGAGTTTCAAGAAACGTCGACCGTGACTCGGTTTTTGAAGCACGTACTTCAAACGTCCCAGATTAGGGATTCCGAATTAGGGTTCGATTTGAAGCACCCTGTTTCTTCGAAATTCTATTCTAGATCTACAAGACTAATCATTCCCCACAGGGGTTTCGAGAAACGTCGACCGTGACTCGGTTTTCGAAGCACGTACTTCAAACGTCCCAGATTAGGGATTCCGAATTAGGGTTCGATTTGAAGCACCCCGTTTCTTCGAAATTCTATTCTAGATCTTCAAGACTAATCATTCCCCACAAGAGTTTCGAGAAACGTCGACCGTGACTCGGTTTTTGAAGCACGTACTTCAAACGTCCCAGATTAGGGATTCAGAATTAGGGTTCGATTTGAAGCACCCCGTTTCTTCGAAATTCTATTCTAGATCTTCAAGACTAATCATTCCCCACAAGAGTTTCGAGAAACGTCGACCATGACTCGGTTTTCGAAGCACGTACTTCAAACGTCCCAGATTAGGGATTCAGAATTAGGGTTCGATTTGAAGCACCCCGTTTCTTCGAAATTCTATTCTAGATCTTCAAGACTAATCATTCCCCCACAAGAGTTTCGAGAAACGTCGACCGTGACTCGGTTTTCGAAGCACGTACTTCAAACGTCCCAGATTAGGGATTCCGAATTAGGGTTCTATTTGAAGCACCACGTTTCTTCGAAATACTATTCTAGATCTACAAGACTAATCATTCCCCTCATGAGTTTCGAGAAACGTCGACCGTGACTCGGTTTTCGAAGCACGTACTTCAAACGTCCCAGATTAGGGATTCCAAATTAGGGTTCGATTTGAAGCACCCCGTTTCTTCGAAATTCTATTCTAGATCTTCAAGACTAATCATTCCCCACAAGAGTTTCGAGAAACGTCGACCGTGACTCGGTTTTTGAAGCACGTACTTCAAACGTCCCCTATTAGGGATTCCGAATTAGGGTTCGATTTGAAGCACCCCGTTTCTTCAAAATTCTATTCTAGATCTTCAAGACTAATCATTCCCCACAAGAGTTTCGAGAAACGTCGACCGTGACTCGGTTTTCGAAGCACGTACTTCAAACGTCCCAGATTACGGATTCCGAATTAGGGTTCGATTTGAAGCACCCCGTTTCTTCGAAATTCTATTCTAGATCTTCAAGACTAATCATTCCCCACAAGAGTTTCGAGAAACGTCGACCGTGACTCGGTTTTCGAAGCACGTACTTCAAACGTCCCAGATTAGGGATTCCGAATTAGGGTTCGATTTGAAGCACCCCGTTTCTTCGAAATTCTATTCTAGATCTTCAAGACTAATCATTCCCCACAAGAGTTTCGAGAAACGTCGACCGTGACTCCGTTTTCGAAGCACGTACTTCAAACGTCCCAGATTAGGGATTCCAAATTAGGGTTCGATTTGAAGCACCCTGTTTCTTCTAAATTCTATTCTAGATCTTCAAGACTAGTCATTCCCCACAAGAGTTTCGAGAAACGTCGACCGTGACTCGGTTTTCGAAGCACGTACTTCAAACGTCCCAGATTAGGGATTCCAAATTAGGGTTCGATTTGAAGCACCCCGTTTCTTCGAAATTCTATTCTAGATCTTCAAGACTAATCATTCCCCACAAGAGTTTCGAGAAATGTCGACCGTGACTCGGTTTTTAAAGCACGTACTTCAAACGTCCCAGATTATGGATTCCGAATTAGGGTTCGATTTAAAGCACCCCGTTTCATCAAAATATTATTCTAGATCTTCAAGACTAATCATTCCCCACTAGAGTTTCGATTAACGTCGACCGTGACTCGGTTTTCGAAGCACGTACTTCAAACGTCCCAGATTAGGGATTCCAAATTAGGGTTCGATTTGAAGCACCCCGTTTCTTCGAAATTCTATTCTAGATCTTCACGACTAATCATTCCCCACATGAGTTTCGAGAAACGTCGACCGTGACTCGGTTTTCGAAGCACGTACTTCAAACGTCCCAGATTAGGGATTCCGAATTAGGGTTCTATTTGAAGCACCCCGTTTCTTCGAAATACTATTCTAGATCTTCAAGACTAATCATTCCCCACAAGAGTTTCGAGAAACGTCGACCGTGACTCGGTTTTCGAAGCACGTACTTCAAACGTCCCAGATTAGGGATTCCAAATTAGGGTTCGATTTGAAGCACCCCGTTTCTTCGAAATTCTATTCTAGATCTTCACAACTAATCATTCCCCACAAGAGTTTCGAGAAACGTCGACCGTGACTCGGTTTTCGAAGCACGTACTTCAAACGTCCCAGATTAGGGATTCCAAATTAGGGTTCGATTTGAAGCACCCCGTTTCTTCGAAATTCTATTCTAGATCTTCACAACTAATCATTCCCCACAAGGGTTTCGAGAAACGTCGACCGTGACTCGGTTTTCGAAGCACGTACTTCAAACGTCCCAGATTAGGGATTCAGAATTAGGGTTCGATTTGAAGCACCCCGTTTCTTCGAAATTCTATTCTAGATCTACAAGACTAATCATTCCCCACAAGAATTTCGAGAAACGTCGACCGTGACTCAGTTTTCGAAGCACGTACTTTAAACGTCCCAGATTAGGGATTCCGAATTAAGGTTCGATTTGAAGCACCCCGTTTCTTCGAAATTCTATTCTAGATCTTCAAGACTAATCATTCCCCACAAGAGTTTCGAGAAACGTCGACCGTGACTCGGTTTTTGAAGCACGTACTTCAAACGTCCCAGATTAGGGATTCCGAATTAGGGTTCGATTTGAAGCACCCCGTTTCTTCAAAATTCTATTCTAGATCTTCAAGACTAATCATTCCCCACAAGAGTTTCGAGAAACGTCGACCGTGACTCGGTTTTCGAAGCACGTACTTCAAACGTCCCAGATTAGGGATTCCGAATTAGGGTTCTATTTGAAGCACCCCGTTTCTTCGAAATACTATTCTAGATCTTCAAGACTAATCATTCCCCACAAGAGTTTCGAGAAACGTCGACCGTGACTCGGTTTTCGAAGCACGTACTTCAAACGTCCCAGATTAAGGATTCCAAATTAGGGTTCGATTTGAAGCACCCCGTTTCATCGAAATTCTATTCTAGATCTTCAAGACTAATCATTCCCCACAAGAGTTTCGAGAAACGTCGACCGTGACTCGGTTTTCGAAGCACGTACTTTAAACGTCCCAGATTAGGGATTCCGAATTAGGGTTCGATTTGAAGCACCCCGTTTCTTCGAAATTCTATTCTAGATCTTCAAGACTAATCATTCCCCACAAGAGTTTCGAGAAACGTCGACTGTGACTCGGTTTTTGAAGCACGTACTTCAAACGTCCCAGATTAGGGATTCAGAATTAGGGTTCGATTTGAAGCACCCCGTTTCTTCGAAATTCTATTCTAGATCTTCAAGACTAATCATTCCCCAAAAGAGTTTCGAGAAACGTCGACCGTAACTCGGTTTTCGAAGCACGTACTTCAAACGTCCCAGATTAGGGATTCAGAATTAGGGTTCGATTTGAAGCACCCCGTTTCTTCGAAATTCTATTCTAGATCTTCAAGACTAATCATTCCCCACAAGAGTTTCGAGAAACGTCGACCGTGACTCGGTTTTCGAAGCACGTACTTCAAACGTCCCAGATTAGGGATTCCGAATTAGGGTTCGATTTGATGCACCCCGTTTCTTCGAAATTCTATTCTAGATCTTCAAGACTAATCATTCCCCACAAGAGTTTCAAGAAACGTCGCCGTGACTCGGTTTTCGAAGCACGTACTTCAAACGTCCCAGATTAGGGATTCCGAATTAGGGTTCTATTTGAAGCACCCCGTTTCTTCGAAATACTATTCTAGATCTTCAAGACTAATCATTCCCCACAAGAGTTTCGAGAAACGTCGACCGTGACTCGGTTTTCGAAGCACGTACTTCAAACGTCCCAGATTAGGGATTCCAAATTAGGGTTCGATTTGAAGCACCCCGTTTCTTCGAAATTCTATTATAGATCTTCAAGACTAATCATTCCCCACAAGAGTTTCGAGAAACGTCGACCGTGACTCGGTTTTTAAAGCACGTACTTCAAACGTCCCTGATTATGGATTCCGAATTAGGGTTCGATTTAAAGCACCCCGTTTCTTCGAAATTCTATTCTAGATCTTCACGACTAATCATTCCCCACAAGAGTTTCGAGAAACGTCGACCGTGACTCGGTTTTCGAAGCACGTACTTCAAACGTCCCAGATTAGGGATTCCGAATTAGGGTTCTATTTGTAGCACCCCGTTTCTTCGAAATACTATTCTAGATCTTCAAGACTAATCATTCCCCACAAGAGTTTCGAGAAACGTCGACCGTGACTCGGTTTTCGAAGCACGTACTTCAAACGTCCCAGATTAAGGATTCCAAATTAGGGTTCGATTTGAAGCACCCCGTTTCTTCGAAATTCTATTCTAGATCTTCAAGACTAATCATTCCCCACAAGAGTTTCGAGAAACGTCGACCGTGACTCGGTTTTCGAAGCACGTACTTCAAACGTCCCGGATTAGGGATTCCGAATTAGGGTTCTATTTGAAGCACCCCGTTTCTTCGAAATTCTATTCTAGATCTTCAAGACTAATCATTCCCCACAAGAGTTTCGAGAAACGTCGACCGTGACTCGGTTTTCGAAGCACGTACTTCAAACGTCCCAGATTAGGGATTCCAAATTAGGGTTCGATTTGAAGCACCCTGTTTCTTCTAAATTCTATTCTAGATCTTCAAGACTAGTCATTCCCCACAAGAGTTTCGAGAAACGTCGACCGTGACTCGGTTTTCGAAGCACGTACTTCAAACGTCCCAGATTAGGGATTCCGAATTAAGGTTCGATTTGAAGCACCCCGTTTCTTCGAAATTCTATTCTAGATCTTCAAGACTAATCATTCCCCACAAGAGTTTCGAGAAACGTCGACCGTGACTCGGTTTTTGAAGCACGTACTTCAAACGTCCCAGATTATGGATTCCGAATTAGGGTTCGACTTGAAGCACCCCGTTTCTTCAAAATTCTATTCTAGATCTTCAAGACTAATCATTCCCCACAAGAGTTTCGAGAAACGTCGACCGTGACTCGGTTTTCGAAGCACGTACTTCAAACGTCCCAGATTAGGGATTCCGAATTAGGGTTCGATTTGAAGCACCCCGTTTCTTCGAAATTCTATTTTAGATCTTCAAGACTAATCATTCCCCACAAGAGTTTCGAGAAACGTCGACCGTGACTCGGTTTTCGAAGCACGTACTTCAAACGTCCCAGATTAGGGATTCCAAATTAGGGTTCGATTTGAAGCACCCCGTTTCTTCGAAATTCTATTCTAGATCTTCAAGACTAGTCATTCCCCACAAGAGTTTCGAGAAACGTCGACCGTGACTCGGTTTTCGAAGCACGTACTTCAAACGTCCCAGATTAGGGATTCCGAATTAAGGTTCGATTTGAAGCACCCCGTTTCTTCGAAATTCTATCCTAGATCTTCAAGACTAATCATTCCCCACAAGAGTTTCGAGAAACGTCGACCGTGACTCGGTTTTTGAAGCACGTATTTCAAACGTCCCAGATTATGGATTCCGAATTAGGGTTCGATTTGAAGCACCCCGTTTCTTCAAAATTCTATTCTAGATCTTCAAGACTAATCATTCCCCACAAGAGTTTCGAGAAACGTCGACCGTGACTCGGTTTTCGAAGCACGTACTTCAAACGTCCCAGATTAGGGATTCCGAATTAGGGTTCGATTTGAAGCACCCCGTTTCTTCGAAATTCTATTCTAGATCTTCAAGACTAATCATTCCCCACAAGAGTTTCGAGAAACGTCGACCGTGACTCGGTTTTCGAAGCACGTACTTCAAACGTCCCAGATTAGGGATTCCAAATTAGGGTTCGATTTGAAGCACCCCGTTTCTTCGAAATTCTATTCTAGATCTTCAAGACTAATCATTCCCCACAAGAGTTTCGAGAAACGTCGACCGTGACTCTGTTTTCGAAGCACTTACTTCAAACGTCCCAGATTAGGGATTTCGAATTACGGTTCGATTTGAAGCACCCCGTTTCTTCGAAATTCTATTCTAGATCTTCAAGACTAATCATTCCCCACAAGAGTTTCGAGCAACGTCGACCGTGACTCAGTTTTCGAAGCACGTACTTCAAACGTCCCAGATTATGGATTCCGAATTAGGGTTCGATTTGAAGCACCCCGTTTATTCGAAATTCTGTTCTAGATCTTCAAGACTAATCATTCCCCACAAGAGTTTCGAGAAACGTCGACCGTGACTCAGTTTTCGAAGCACGTACTTCAAACGTCCCAGATTAGGGATTCCGAATTAGGGTTCGATTTGAAGCACCCCGTTTCTTCGAAATTCTATTATAGATCTTCAAGACTAATCATTCCCCACAAGAGTTTCGAGAAACGTCGACCGTGACTCGGTTTTCGAAGCACGTACTTCAAACGTCCCAGATTAGGGATTCCGAATTAGGGTTCGATTTGAAGCACCCCGTTTCTTCGAAATTCTATTCTAGATCTTCAAGACTAATCATTCCCCACAAGAGTTTCGAGAAACGTCGACCGTGACTCGGTTTTCGAAGCACGTACTTCAAACGTCCCAGATTAGGGATTCCAAATTAGGGTTCGATTTGAAGCACCCCGTTTCTTCGAAATTCTATTCTAGATCTTCAAGACTAATCATTCCCCACAAGAGTTTCGAGAAACGTCGACCGTGACTCTGTTTTCGAAGCACTTACTTCAAACGTCCCAGATTAGGGATTTCGAATTACGGTTCGATTTGAAGCACCCCGTTTCTTCGAAATTCTATTCTAGATCTTCAAGACTAATCATTCCCCACAAGAGTTTCGAGAAACGTCGACCGTGACTCGGTTTTCGAAGCACGTACTTCAAACGTCCCAGATTAGGGATTCAGAATTAGGGTTCGATTTGAAGCACCCCGTTTCTTCGAAATTCTATTCTAGATCTTCAAGACTAATCATTCCCCACAAGAGTTTCGAGAAACGTCGACCGTGACTCGGTTTTCGAAGCACGTACTTCAAACGTCCCAGATTAGGGATTCCAAATTAGGGTTCGATTTGAAGCACCCCGTTTCTTCGAAATTCTATTCTAGATCTTCAAGACTAGTCATTCCCCACAAGAGTTTCGAGAAACGTCGACCGTGACTCGGTTTTCGAAGCACGTACTTCAAACGTCCCAGATTAGGGATTCCGAATTAAGGTTCGATTTGAAGCACCCCGTTTCTTCGAAATTCTATTCTAGATCTTCAAGACTAATCATTCCCCACAAGAGTTTCGAGAAACGTCGACCGTGACTCGGTTTTCGAAGCACGTACTTCAAACGTCCCGGATTAGGGATTCCGAATTAGGGTTCTATTTGAAGCACCCCGTTTCTTCGAAATTCTATTCTAGATCTTCAAGACTAATCATTCCCCACAAGAGTTTCGAGAAACGTCGACCGTGACTCGGTTTTCGAAGCACGTACTTCAAACGTCCCAGATTAGGGATTCAGAATTAGGGTTCGATTTGAAGCACCCCGTTTCTTCGAAATTCTATTCTAGATCTTCAAGACTAATCATTCCCCACAAGAGTTTCGAGAAACGTCGACCGTGACTCGGTTTTCGAAGCACGTACTTCAAACGTCCCAGATTAGGGATTCCAAATTAGGGTTCGATTTGAAGCACCCCAATTCTTCGAAATTCTATTCTAGATCTTCAAGACTAATCATTCCCCACAAGAGTTTCGAGAAACGTCGACCGTGACTCGGTTTTTGAAGCACGTACTTGAAACGTCCCAGAGTAGGGATTCCGAATTAGGGTTCGATTTGAAGCACCCCGTTTCTTCGAAATTTTATTCTAGATCTTCAAGACTAATCATTCCCCACAAGAGTTTCGAGAAACGTCGACCGTGACTCGGTTTTCGAAGCACGTACTTCAAACGTCCCAGATTAGGGATTCAGAATTAAGGTTCGATTTGAAGCACCCCGTTTCTTCGAAATTCTATTCTAGATCTTCAAGACTAATCATTCCCCACAAGAGTTTCGAGAAACGTCGACCGTGACTCGGTTTTCGAAGCACGTACTTCAAACGTCCCAGATTAGGGATTCCGAATTAAGGTTCGATTTGAAGCACCCCGTTTCTTCGAAATTCTATTCTAGATCTTCAAGACTAATCATTCCCCACAAGAGTTTCGAGAAACGTCGACCGTGACTCGGTTTTCGAAGCACGTACTTCAAACGTCCCGGATTAGAGATTCCGAATTAGGGTTCTATTTGAAGCACCCCGTTTCTTCGAAATTCTATTCTAGATCTTCAAGACTAATCATTCCCCACAAGAGTTTCGAGAAACGTCGACCGTGACTCGGTTTTCGAAGCACGTACTTCAAACGTCCCAGATTAGGGATTCCAAATTAGGGTTCGATTTGAAGCACCCCGTTTCTTCGAAATTCTATTCTAGATCTTCAAGACTAGTCATTCCCCACAAGAGTTTCGAGAAACATCGACCGTGACTCGGTTTTCGAAGCACGTACTTCAAACGTCCCAGATTAGGGATTTCGAATTACGGTTCGATTTGAAGCACCCCGTTTCTTCGAAATTCTATTCTAGATCTTCAAGACTAATCATTCCCCACAAGAGTTTCGAGCAACGTCGATCGTGACTCAGTTATCGAAGCACGTACTTCAAACGTCCCAGATTATGGATTCCGAATTAGGGTTCGATTTGAAGCACCCCGTTTATTCGAAATTCTGTTCTAGATCTTCAAGACTAATCATTCCCCACAAGAGTTTCGAGAAACGTCGACCGTGACTCGGTTTTCGAAGCACGTACTTCAAACGTCCCAGATTAGGGATTCCGAATTAGGGTTCGATTTGAAGCACCCCGTTTCTTTGAAATTCTATTATAGATCTTCAAGACTAATCATTCCCCACAAGAGTTTCGAGAAACGTCGACCGTGACTCGGTTTTCGAAGCACGTACTTCAAACGTCCCAGATTAGGGATTCCGAATTAGGGTTCGATTTGAAGCACCCCGTTTCTTCGAAATTCTATTCTAGATCTTCAAGACTAATCATTCCCCACCAGAGTTTCAAGAAACGTCGACCGTGACTCGGTTTTCGAAGCACGTACTTCAAACGTCCCAGATTAGGGATTCCGAATTAAGGTTCGATTTGAAGCACCCCGTTTCTTCGAAATTCTATTCTAGATCTTCAAGACTAATCATTCCCCACAAGAGTTTCGAGAAACGTCGACCGTGATTCGGTTTTCGAAGCACGTACTTCAAACGTCCCAGATTAGGGATTCCGAATTAGGGTTCGATTTAAAGCACCCCGTTTCTTCGAAATTCTATTCTAGATCTTCAAGACTAATCATTCCCCACAAGAGTTTCAAGAAACGTCGACCGTGACTCGGTTTTCGAAGCACGTACTACAAACGTCCCAGATTAGGGATTCCGAATTAGGGTTCGATTTGAAGCACCCCGTTTCTTCGAAATTCTATTCTAGATCTTCAAGACTAATCATTCCCCACAAGAGTTTCGAGAAACGTCGACCGTGACTCTGTTTTCGAAGCACTTACTTCAAACGTCCCAGATTAGGGATTCCGAATTACGGTTCGATTTGAAGCACCCCGTTTCTTCGAAATTCTATTCTAGATCTTCAAGACTAATCATTCCCCACAAGAGTTTCGAGAAACGTCGACCGTGACTCGGTTTTCGAAGCACGTACTTCAAACGTCCCGGATTAGAGATTCCGAATTAGGGTTCTATTTGAAGCACCCCGTTTCTTCGAAATTCTATTCTAGATCTTCAAGACTAATCATTCCCCACAAGAGTTTCGAGAAACGTCGACTGTGACTCGGTTTTCGAAGCACGTACTTCAAACGTCCCAGATTAGGGATTCCGAATTAAGGTTCGATTTGAAGCACCCCGTTTCTTCGAAATTCTATTCTAGATCTTCAAGACTAATCATTCCCCACAAGAGTTTCGAGAAACGTCGACCGTGACTCGGTTTTCGAAGCACGTACTTCAAACGTCCCAGATTAGGGATTCCAAATTAGGGTTCGATTTGAAGCACCCCAATTCTTCGAAATTCTATTCTAGATCTTCAAGACTAATCATTCCCCACAAGAGTTTCGAGAAACGTCGACCGTGACTCGGTTTTTGAAGCACGTACTTGAAACGTCCCAGAGTAGGGATTCCGAATTAGGGTTCGATTTGAAGCACCCCGTTTCTTCGAAATTTTATTCTAGATCTTCAAGACTAATCATTCCCCACAAGAGTTTCGAGAAACGTCGACCGTGACTCGGTTTTCGAAGCACGTACTTCAAACGTCCCAGATTAGGGATTCAGAATTAAGGTTCGATTTGAAGCACCCCGTTTCTTCGAAATTCTATTCTAGATCTTCAAGACTAATCATTCCCCACAAGAGTTTCGAGAAACGTCGACCGTGACTCGGTTTTCGAAGCACGTACTTCAAACGTCCCAGATTAGGGATTCCGAATTAAGGTTCGATTTGAAGCACCCCGTTTCTTCGAAATTCTATTCTAGATCTTCAAGACTAATCATTCCCCACAAGAGTTTCGAGAAACGTCGACCGTGACTCGGTTTTCGAAGCACGTACTTCAAACGTCCCGGATTAGAGATTCCGAATTAGGGTTCTATTTGAAGCACCCCGTTTCTTCGAAATTCTATTCTAGATCTTCAAGACTAATCATTCCCCACAAGAGTTTCGAGAAACGTCGACCGTGACTCGGTTTTCGAAGCACGTACTTCAAACGTCCCAGATTAGGGATTCCAAATTAGGGTTCGATTTGAAGCACCCCGTTTCTTCGAAATTCTATTCTAGATCTTCAAGACTAGTCATTCCCCACAAGAGTTTCGAGAAACATCGACCGTGACTCGGTTTTCGAAGCACGTACTTCAAACGTCCCAGATTAGGGATTTCGAATTACGGTTCGATTTGAAGCACCCCGTTTCTTCGAAATTCTATTCTAGATCTTCAAGACTAATCATTCCCCACAAGAGTTTCGAGCAACGTCGATCGTGACTCAGTTATCGAAGCACGTACTTCAAACGTCCCAGATTATGGATTCCGAATTAGGGTTCGATTTGAAGCACCCCGTTTATTCGAAATTCTGTTCTAGATCTTCAAGACTAATCATTCCCCACAAGAGTTTCGAGAAACGTCGACCGTGACTCGGTTTTCGAAGCACGTACTTCAAACGTCCCAGATTAGGGATTCCGAATTAGGGTTCGATTTGAAGCACCCCGTTTCTTTGAAATTCTATTATAGATCTTCAAGACTAATCATTCCCCACAAGAGTTTCGAGAAACGTCGACCGTGACTCGGTTTTCGAAGCACGTACTTCAAACGTCCCAGATTAGGGATTCCGAATTAGGGTTCGATTTGAAGCACCCCGTTTCTTCGAAATTCTATTCTAGATCTTCAAGACTAATCATTCCCCACCAGAGTTTCAAGAAACGTCGACCGTGACTCGGTTTTCGAAGCACGTACTTCAAACGTCCCAGATTAGGGATTCCGAATTAAGGTTCGATTTGAAGCACCCCGTTTCTTCGAAATTCTATTCTAGATCTTCAAGACTAATCATTCCCCACAAGAGTTTCGAGAAACGTCGACCGTGATTCGGTTTTCGAAGCACGTACTTCAAACGTCCCAGATTAGGGATTCCGAATTAGGGTTCGATTTAAAGCACCCCGTTTCTTCGAAATTCTATTCTAGATCTTCAAGACTAATCATTCCCCACAAGAGTTTCAAGAAACGTCGACCGTGACTCGGTTTTCGAAGCACGTACTACAAACGTCCCAGATTAGGGATTCCGAATTAGGGTTCGATTTGAAGCACCCCGTTTCTTCGAAATTCTATTCTAGATCTTCAAGACTAATCATTCCCCACAAGAGTTTCGAGAAACGTCGACCGTGACTCTGTTTTCGAAGCACTTACTTCAAACGTCCCAGATTAGGGATTCCGAATTACGGTTCGATTTGAAGCACCCCGTTTCTTCGAAATTCTATTCTAGATCTTCAAGACTAATCATTCCCCACAAGAGTTTCGAGAAACGTCGACCGTGACTCGGTTTTCGAAGCACGTACTTCAAACGTCCCGGATTAGAGATTCCGAATTAGGGTTCTATTTGAAGCACCCCGTTTCTTCGAAATTCTATTCTAGATCTTCAAGACTAATCATTCCCCACAAGAGTTTCGAGAAACGTCGACTGTGACTCGGTTTTCGAAGCACGTACTTCAAACGTCCCAGATTAGGGATTCCGAATTAAGGTTCGATTTGAAGCACCCCGTTTCTTCGAAATTCTATTCTAGATCTTCAAGACTAATCATTCCCCACAAGAGTTTCGAGAAACGTCGACCGTGACTCGGTTTTCGAAGCACGTACTTCAAACGTCCCAGATTAGGGATTCCGAATTAAGGTTCGATTTGAAGCACCCCGTTTCTTCGAAATTCTATTCTAGATCTTCAAGACTAATCATTCCCCCCAAGAGTTTCGAGAAACGTCGACCGTGACTCGGTTTTCGAAGCACGTACTTCAAACGTCCCAGATTAGGGATTCCGAATTAGGGTTCGATTTGAAGCACCCCATTTCTTCGAAATTCTATTCTAGATCTTCAAGACTAATCATTCCCCACAAGAGATTCGAAAAACGTCGCCGTGACTCGGTTTTCGAAGCACGTACTTCAAACGTCCCAGATTAAGGATTCCGAATTAGGGTTCTATTTGAAGCACCTCGTTTCTTCGAAATTCTATTCTAGATCTTCAAGACTAATCATTCCCCACAAGAGTTTCGAGAAACGTCGACCGTGACTCGGTTTTCGAAGCACGTACTTCAAACGTCCCAGATTAGGGATTCCAAATTAGGGTTCGATTTGAAGCACCCCGTTTCTTCGAAATTCTATTCTAGATCTACAAGACTAATCATTCCCCACAAGAGTTTCGAGAAACGTCGACCGTGACTTGGTTTTCGAAGCACGTACTTCAAACGTCCCAGATTAGGGATTCCAAATTAGGGTTCGATTTGAAGCACCCCGTTTCTTCGAAATTCTATTCTAGATCTTCAAGACTAATCATTCCCCACAAGAGTTTCGAGAAACGTCGACCGTGACTCGGTTTTCGAAGCACGTACTTCAAACGTCCCAGATTAGGGATTCCGAATTAGGGTTCGATTTGAAGCACCCCGTTTCTTCGAAATTCTATTATAGATCTTCAAGACTAATCATTCCCCACAAGAGTTTCGAGAAACGTCGACCGTGACTCGGTTTTCGAAGCACGTACTTCAAACGTCCCAGATTAGGGATTCCGAATTAGGGTTCGATTTGAAGCACCCCGTTTCTTCGAAATTCTATTCTAGATCTTCAAGACTAATCATTCCCCACCAGAGTTTCAAGAAACGTCGACCGTGACTCGGTTTTCGAAGCACGTACTTCAAACGTCCCAGATTAGGGATTCCGAATTAAGGTTCGATTTGAAGCACCCCGTTTCTTCGAAATTCTATTCTAGATCTTCAAGACTAATCATTCCCCACAAGAGTTTCGAGAAACGTCGACCGTGACTCGGTTTTCGAAGCACGTACTTCAAACGTCCCAGATTAGGGATTCCGAATTAGGGTTCGATTTAAAGCACCCCGTTTCTTCGAAATTCTATTCTAGATCTTCAAGACTAATCATTCCCCACAAGAGTTTCAAGAAACGTCGACCGTGACTCGGTTTTCGAAGCGCGTACTACAAACGTCCCAGATTAGGGATTCCGAATTAGGGTTCGATTTGAAGCACCCCGTTTCTTCGAAATTCTATTCTAGATCTTCAAGACTAATCATTCCCCACAAGAGTTTCGAGAAACGTCGACCGTGACTCTGTTTTCGAAGCACTTACTTCAAACGTCCCAGATTAGGGATTCCGAATTACGGTTCGATTTGAAGCACCCCGTTTCTTCGAAATTCTATTCTAGATCTTCAAGACTAATCATTCCCCACAAGAGTTTCGAGAAACGTCGACCGTGACTCGGTTTTCGAAGCACGTACTTCAAACGTCCCGGATTAGAGATTCCGAATTAGGGTTCTATTTGAAGCACCCCGTTTCTTCGAAATTCTATTCTAGATCTTCAAGACTAGTCATTCCCCACAAGAGTTTCGAGAAACGTCGACCGTGACTCGGTTTTTGAAGCACGTACTTCAAACGTCCCAGATTAGGGATTCCGAATTAAGGTTCGATTTGAAGCACCCCGTTTCTTCGAAATTCTATTCTAGATCTTCAAGACTAATCATTCCCCACAAGAGTTTCGAGAAACGTCGACCGTGACTCGGTTTTCGAAGCACGTACTTCAAACGTCCCAGATTAGGGATTCCGAATTAAGGTTCGATTTGAAGCACCCCGTTTCTTCGAAATTCTATTCTAGATCTTCAAGACTAATCATTCCCCCCAAGAGTTTCGAGAAACGTCGACCGTGACTCGGTTTTCGAAGCACGTACTTCAAACGTCCCAGATTAGGGATTCCGAATTAGGGTTCGATTTGAAGCACCCCATTTCTTCGAAATTCTATTCTAGATCTTCAAGACTAATCATTCCCCACAAGAGATTCGAAAAACGTCGCCGTGACTCGGTTTTCGAAGCACGTACTTCAAACGTCCCAGATTAAGGATTCCGAATTAGGGTTCTATTTGAAGCACCTCGTTTCTTCGAAATTCTATTCTAGATCTTCAAGACTAATCATTCCCCACAAGAGTTTCGAGAAACGTCGACCGTGACTCGGTTTTCGAAGCACGTACTTCAAACGTCCCAGATTAGGGATTCCAAATTAGGGTTCGATTTGAAGCACCCCGTTTCTTCGAAATTCTATTCTAGATCTACAAGACTAATCATTCCCCACAAGAGTTTCGAGAAACGTCGACCGTGACTGGGTTTTCGAAGCACGTACTTCAAACGTCCCAGATTAGGGATTCCAAATTAGGGTTCGATTTGAAGCACCCCGTTTCTTCGAAATTCTATTCTAGATCTTCAAGACTAATCATTCCCCACAAGAGTTTCGAGAAACGTCGACCGTGACTCGGTTTTCGAAGCACGTACTTCAAACGTCCCAGATTAGGGATTCCAAATTAGGGTTCGATTTGAAGCACCCCGTTTCTTCGAAATTCTATTCTAGATCTTCAAGACTAATCATTCCCCACAAGAGTTTCGAGAAACGTCGACCGTGACTCGGTTTTCGAAGCACGTACTTCAAACGTCCCAGATTAGGGATTCCAAATTAGGGTTCGATTTGAAGCACCCCGTTTCTTCGAAATTCTATTCTAGATCTTCAAGTCTAATCATTCCCCACGAGAGTTTCGAGAAACATCGACCGTGACTCGGTTTTCGAAGCACGTACTTCAAACGTCCCAGATTAGGGATTACGAATTAGGGTTCGATTTGAAGCACCCCGTTTCTTCGAAATTCTATTCTAGATCTTCAAGACTAATCATTGCCCACAAGAGTTTCGAGAAACGTCGACCGTGACTCGGTTTTCGAAGCACGTACTTCAAACGTCCCAGATTAGGGATTCCAAATTAGGGTTCGATTTGAAGCACCCCGTTTCTTCGAAATTCTATTCTAGATCTTCAAGACTAATCATTCCCTCCAAGAGTTTCGAGAAACGTCGACCGTGACTCGGTTTTCGAAGCACGTACTTCAAACGTCCCAGATTAGGGATTCCGAATTAGGGTTCGATTTGAAGCACCCCATTTCTTCGAAATTCTATTCTAGATCTTCAAGACTAATCATTCCCCACAAGAGATTCGAAAAACGTCGCCGTGACTCGGTTTTCGAAGCACGTACTTCAAACGTCCCAGATTATTGATTCCGAATTAGGGTTCGATTTGAAGCACCCCGTTTATTCGAAATTCTGTTCTAGATCTTCAAGACTAATCATTCCCCACAAGAGTTTCGAGAAACGTCGACCGTGACTCGGTTTTCGAAGCACGTACTTCAAACGTCCCAGATTAGGGATTCCGAATTAGGGTTCGATTTGAAGCACCCCGTTTCTTCGAAATTCTATTCTAGATCTTCAAGACTAATCATTCCCCACAAGAGTTTCGAGAAACGTCGACCGTGACTTGGTTTTCGAAGCACGTACTTCAAACGTCCCAGATTAGGGATTCCGAATTAGGGTTCGATTTGAAGCACCCCGTTTCTTCGAAATTCTATTCTAGATCTTCAAGACTAATCATTCCCCACAAGAGTTTCAAGAAACGTCGACCGTGACTCGGTTTTCGAAGCACGTACTTCAAACGTCCCAGATTAGGGATTCCGAATTAAGGTTCGATTTGAAGCACCCCGTTTCTTCGAAATTCTATTCTAGATCTTCAAGACTAATCATTCCCCACAAGAGTTTCGAGAAACGTCGACCGTGACTCGGTTTTCGAAGCACGTACTTCAAACGTCCCAGATTAGGGATTCCGAATTAAGGTTCGATTTAAAGCACCCCGTTTCTTCGAAATTCTATTCTAGATCTTCAAGACTAATCATTCCCCACAAGAGTTTCAAGAAACGTCGACCGTGACTCGGTTTTCGAAGCACGTACTACAAACGTCCCAGATTAGGGATTCCGAATTAGGGTTCGATTTGAAGCACCCCGTTTCTTCGAAATTCTATTCTAGATCTTCAAGACTAATCATTCCCCACAAGAGTTTCGAGAAACGTCGACCGTGACTCTGTTTTCGAAGCACTTACTTCAAACGTCCCAGATTAGGGATTCCGAATTACGGTTCGATTTGAAGCACCCCGTTTCTTCGAAATTCTATTCTAGATCTTCAAGACTAATCATTCCCCACAAGAGTTTCGAGCAACGTCGACCGTGACTCAGTTTTCGAAGCACGTACTTCAAACGTCCCAGATTATGGATTCCGAATTAGGGTTCGATTTGAAGCACCCCGTTTATTCGAAATTCTGTTCTAGATCTTCAAGACTAATCATTCCCCACAAGAGTTTCGAGAAACGTCGACCGTGACTCGGTTTTCGAAGCACGTACTTCAAACGTCCCAGATTAGGGATTCCGAATTAGGGTTCGATTTGAAGCACCCCGTTTCTTCGAAATTCTATTATAGATCTTCAAGACTAATCATTCCCCACAAGAGTTTCGAGAAACGTCGACCGTGACTCGGTTTTCGAAGCACGTACTTTAAACGTCCTAGATTAGGGATTCCGAATTAGGGTTCGATTTGAAGCACCCCGTTTCTTCGAAATTCTATTCTAGATCTTCAAGACTAATCATTCCCCACCAGAGTTTCAAGAAACGTCGACCGTGACTCGGTTTTCGAAGCACGTACTTCAAACGTCCCAGATTAGGGATTCCGAATTAAGGTTCGATTTGAAGCACCCCGTTTCTTCGAAATTCTATTCTAGATCTTCAAGACTAATCATTCCCCACAAGAGTTTCGAGAAACGTCGACCGTGACTCGGTTTTCGAAGCACGTACTTCAAACGTCCCAGATTAGGGATTCCGAATTAGGGTTCGATTTAAAGCACCCCGTTTCTTCGAAATTCTATTCTAGATCTTCAAGACTAATCATTCCCCACAAGAGTTTTGAGAAACGTCGACCGTGACTCGGTTTTCGAAGCACGTACTTTAAACGTCCCAGATTAGGGATTCCGAATTAGGGTTCGATTTGAAGCACCCCGTTTCTTCGAAATTCTATTCTAGATCTTCAAGACTAATCATTCCCCACAAGAAATTCGAAAAACGTCGACCGTGACTCGGTTTTCGAAGCACGTACTTCAAACGTCCCAGATTAGTGATTCCGAATTAAGGTTCGATTTGAAGCACCCCGTTTCTTCGAAATTCTATTCTAGATCTTCAAGACTAATCATTCCCCCAAAGAGTTTCGAGAAACGTCGACCGTGACTCAGTTTTCGTAGCACGTACTTCAAACGTCCCAGATTAGGGATTCCGAATTAGGGTTCGATTTGAAGCACCCCGTTTCTTCGAAATTCTATTCTAGATCTTCAAGACTAATCATTCCCCACCAGAGTTTCAAGAAACGTCGACCGTGACTCGGTTTTCGAAGCACGTACTTCAAACGTCCCAGATTAGGGATTCCGAATTAAGGTTCGATTTGAAGCACCCCGTTTCTTCGAAATTCTATTCTAGATCTTCAAGACTAATCATTCCCCACAAGAGTTTCGAGAAACGTCGACCGTGACTCGGTATTCGAAGCACGTACTTCAAACGTCCCAGATTAGGGATTCCGAATTAGGGTTCGATTTGAAGCACCCCATTTCTTCGAAATTCTATTCTAGATCTTCAAGACTAATCATTCCCCACAAGAGATTCGAAAAACGTCGCCGTGACTCGGTTTTCGAAGCACGTACTTCAAACGTCCCAGATTAAGGATTCCGAATTAGGGTTCTATTTGAAGCACCTCGTTTCTTCGAAATTCTATTCTAGATCTTCAAGACTAATCATTCCCCACAAGAGTTTCGAGAAACGTCGACCGTGACTCGGTTTTCGAAGCACGTACTTCAAACGTCCCAGATTAGGGATTCCAAATTAGGGTTCGATTTGAAGCACCCCGTTTCTTCGAAATTCTATTCTAGATCTACAAGACTAATCATTCCCCACAAGAGTTTCGAGAAACGTCGACCGTGACTTGGTTTTCGAAGCACGTACTTCAAACGTCCCAGATTAGGGATTCCAAATTAGGGTTCGATTTGAAGCACCCCGTTTCTTCGAAATTCTATTCTAGATCTTCAAGACTAATCATTCCCCACAAGAGTTTCGAGAAACGTCGACCGTGACTCGGTTTTCGAAGCACGTACTTCAAACGTCCCAGATTAGGGATTCCAAATTAGGGTTCGATTTGAAGCACCCCGTTTCTTCGAAATTCTATTCTAGATCTTCAAGACTAATCATTCCCCACAAGAGTTTCGAGAAACGTCGACCGTGACTCGGTTTTCGAAGCACGTACTTCAAACGTCCCAGATTAGGGATTCCAAATTAGGGTTCGATTTGAAGCACCCCGTTTCTTCGAAATTCTATTCTAGATCTTCAAGTCTAATCATTCCCCACGAGAGTTTCGAGAAACATCGACCGTGACTCGGTTTTCGAAGCACGTACTTCAAACGTCCCAGATTAGGGATTACGAATTAGGGTTCGATTTGAAGCACCCCGTTTCTTCGAAATTCTATTCTAGATCTTCAAGACTAATCATTCCCCACAAGAGTTTCGAGAAACGTCGACCGTGACTCGGTTTTCGAAGCACGTACTTCAAACGTCCCAGATTAGGGATTCCAAATTAGGGTTCGATTTGAAGCACCCCGTTTCTTCGAAATTCTATTCTAGATCTTCAAGACTAATCATTCCCCCCAAGAGTTTCGAGAAACGTCGACCGTGACTCGGTTTTCGAAGCACGTACTTCAAACGTCCCAGATTAGGGATTCCGAATTAGGGTTCGATTTGAAGCACCCCATTTCTTCGAAATTCTATTCTAGATCTTCAAGACTAATCATTCCCCACAAGAGATTCGAAAAACGTCGCCGTGACTCGGTTTTCGAAGCACGTACTTCAAACGTCCCAGATTATTGATTCCGAATTAGGGTTCGATTTGAAGCACCCCGTTTATTCGAAATTCTGTTCTAGATCTTCAAGACTAATCATTCCCCACAAGAGTTTCGAGAAACGTCGACCGTGACTCGGTTTTCGAAGCACGTACTTCAAACGTCCCAGATTAGGGATTCCGAATTAGGGTTCGATTTGAAGCACCCCGTTTCTTCGAAATTCTATTCTAGATCTTCAAGACTAATCATTCCCCACAAGAGTTTCGAAAAACGTCGACCGTGACTTGGTTTTCGAAGCACGTACTTCAAACGTCCCAGATTAGGGATTCCGAATTAGGGTTCGATTTGAAGCACCCCGTTTCTTCGAAATTCTATTCTAGATCTTCAAGACTAATCATTCCCCACAAGAGTTTCAAGAAACGTCGACCGTGACTCGGTTTTCGAAGCACGTACTTCAAACGTCCCAGATTAGGGATTCCGAATTAAGGTTCGATTTGAAGCACCCCGTTTCTTCGAAATTCTATTCTAGATCTTCAAGACTAATCATTCCCCACAAGAGTTTCGAGAAACGTCGACCGTGACTCGGTTTTCGAAGCACGTACTTCAAACGTCCCAGATTAGGGATTCCGAATTAAGGTTCGATTTAAAGCACCCCGTTTCTTCGAAATTCTATTCTAGATCTTCAAGACTAATCATTCCCCACAAGAGTTTCAAGAAACGTCGACCGTGACTCGGTTTTCGAATCACGTACTACAAACGTCCTAGATTAGGGATTCCGAATTAGGGTTCGATTTGAAGCACCCCGTTTCTTCGAAATTCTATTCTAGATCTTCAAGACTAATCATTCCCCACAAGAGTTTCGAGAAACGTCGACCGTGACTCTGTTTTCGAAGCACTTACTTCAAACGTCCCAGATTAGGGATTCCGAATTACGGTTCGATTTGAAGCACCCCGTTTCTTCGAAATTCTATTCTAGATCTTCAAGACTAATCATTCCCCACAAGAGTTTCGAGCAACGTCGACCGTGACTCAGTTTTCGAAGCACGTACTTCAAACGTCCCAGATTATGGATTCCGAATTAGGGTTCGATTTGAAGCACCCCGTTTATTCGAAATTCTGTTCTAGATCTTCAAGACTAATCATTCCCCACAAGAGTTTCGAGAAACGTCGACCGTGACTCGGTTTTCGAAGCACGTACTTCAAACGTCCCAGATTAGGGATTCCGAATTAGGGTTCGATTTGAAGCACCCCGTTTCTTCGAAATTCTATTATAGATCTTCAAGACTAATCATTCCCCACAAGAGTTTCGAGAAACGTCGACCGTGACTCGGTTTTCGAAGCACGTACTTTAAACGTCCCAGATTAGGGATTCCGAATTAGGGTTCGATTTGAAGCACCCCGTTTCTTCGAAATTCTATTCTAGATCTTCAAGACTAATCATTCCCCACCAGAGTTTCAAGAAACGTCGACCGTGACTCGGTTTTCGAAGCACGTACTTCAAACGTCCCAGATTAGGGATTCCGAATTAAGGTTCGATTTGAAGCACCCCGTTTCTTCGAAATTCTATTCTAGATCTTCAAGACTAATCATTCCCCACAAGAGTTTCGAGAAACGTCGACCGTGACTCGGTTTTCGAAGCACGTACTTCAAACGTCCCAGATTAGGGATTCCGAATTAGGGTTCGATTTAAAGCACCCCGTTTCTTCGAAATTCTATTCTAGATCTTCAAGACTAATCATTCCCCACAAGAGTTTTGAGAAACGTCGACCGTGACTCGGTTTTCGAAGCACGTACTTTAAACGTCCCAGATTAGGGATTCCGAATTAGGGTTCGATTTGAAGCACCCCGTTTCTTCGAAATTCTATTCTAGATCTTCAAGACTAATCATTCCCCACAAGAAATTCGAAAAACGTCGACCGTGACTCGGTTTTCGAAGCACGTACTTCAAACGTCCCAGATTAGTGATTCCGAATTAAGGTTCGATTTGAAGCACCCCGTTTCTTCGAAATTCTATTCTAGATCTTCAAGACTAATCATTCCCCCAAAGAGTTTCGAGAAACGTCGACCGTGACTCAGTTTTCGTAGCACGTACTTCAAACGTCCCAGATTAGGGATTCCGAATTAGGGTTCGATTTGAAGCACCCCGTTTCTTCGAAATTCTATTCTAGATCTTCAAGACTAATCATTCCCCACCAGAGTTTCAAGAAACGTCGACCGTGACTCGGTTTTCGAAGCACGTACTTCAAACGTCCCAGATTAGGGATTCCGAATTAAGGTTCGATTTGAAGCACCCCGTTTCTTCGAAATTCTATTCTAGATCTTCAAGACTAATCATTCCCCACAAGAGTTTCGAGAAACGTCGACCGTGACTCGGTTTTCGAAGCACGTACTTCAAACGTCCCAGATTAGGGAATCCGAATTAGGGTTCGATTTGAAGCACCCCGTTTCTTCGAAATTCTATTCTAGATCTTCAAAACTAATCATTCCCCACAAGAGTTTCGAGAAACGTCGACCGTGACTCGGTTTTCGAAGCACGTACTTCAAACGTCCCAGATTAGGGAATCCGAATTAGGGTTCGATTTGAAGCACCCCGTTTCTTCGAAATTCTATTCTAGATCTTCAAGACTAATCATTCCCCACAAGAGTTTCGAGAAACGTCGACCGTGACTCGGTTTTCGAAGCACTTACTTCAAACGTCCCAGATTATGGATTCCGAATTAGGGTTCGATTTGAAGCACCCCGTTTCTTCGAAATTCTATTCTAGATCTTCAAGACTAATCATTCCCCACAAGAAATTCGAAAAACGTCGACCGTGACTCGGTTTTCGAAGCACGTACTTCAAACGTCCCAGATTAGGGATTCCGAATTAAGGTTCGATTTGAAGCACCCCGTTTCTTCGAAATTCTATTCTAGATCTTCAAGACTAATCATTCCCAACAAGAGTTTCGAGAAACGTCGACCGTGACTCGGTTTTCGAAGCACGTACTTCAAACGTCCCAGATTATGGATTCCGAATTAGGGTTCGATTTGAAGCACCCCGTTTCTTCGAAATTCTATTCTAGATCTTCAAGACTAATCATTCCCCACAAGAAATTCGAAAAACGTCGACCGTGACTCGGTTTTCGAAGCACGTACTTCAAACGTCCCAGATTAGGGATTCCGAATTAAGGTTCGATTTGAAGCACCCCGTTTCTTCGAAATTCTATTCTAGATCTTCAAGACTAATCATTCCCAACAAGAGTTTCGAGAAACGTCGACCGTGACTCGGTTTTCGAAGCACGTACTTCAAACGTCCCAGATTAGGGATTCCGAATTAAGGTTCGATTTGAAGCACCCCGTTTCTTCGAAATTCTATTCTAGATCTTCAAGACTAATCATTCCCCACAAGAGTTTCGAGAAACGTCGACCGTGACTCGGTTTTCGAAGCACGTACTTCAAACGTCCCAGATTAGGGATTCCGAATTAAGGTTCGATTTGAAGCACCCCGTTTCTTCGAAATTCTATTCTAGATCTTCAAGACTAATCATTCCCCACAAGAGTTTCGAGAAACGTCGACCGTGACTCGGTTTTCGAAGCACGTACTTCAAACGTCCCAAATTAGGGATTCCGAATTAGGGTTCGATTTGAAGCACCCCGTTTCTTCGAAATTCTATTCTAGATCTTCAAGACTAATCATTCCCCACAAGAGTTTCGAGAAACGTCGACCGTGACTCGGTTTTCGAAGCACGTACTTCAAACGTCCCAGATTAGGGATTCCGAATTAAGGTTCGATTTGAAGCACCCCGTTTCTTCGAAATTCTATTCTAGATCTTCAAGACTAATCATTCCCCACAAGAGTTTCGAGAAACGTCGACCGTGACTCGGTTTTAGAAGCACGTACTTCAAACGTCCCAGATTAGGGATTCCGAATTAAGGTTCGATTTAAAGCACCCCGTTTCTTCGAAATTCTATTCTAGATCTTCAAGACTAATCATTCCCCACAAGAGTTTCGAGAAACGTCGACCGTGACTCGGTTTTCGAAGCACGTACTTCAAACGTCCAAGATTAGGGATTCCGAATTAAGGTTCGATTTGAAGCACCCCGTTTCTTCGAAATTCTATTCTAGATCTTCAAGACTAATCATTCCCCACAAGAGTTTCGAGAAACGTCGACCGTGACTCGGTTTTCGAAGCACGTACTTTAAACGTCCCAGATTAGGGATTCCGAATTAGGGTTCGATTTGAAGCACCCCGTTTCTTCGAAATTCTATTCTAGATCTTCAAGACTAATCATTCCCCACAAGAAATTCGAAAAACGTCGACCGTGACTCGGTTTTCGAAGCACGTACTTCAAACGTCCCAGATTAGTGATTCCGAATTAAGGTTCGATTTGAAGCACCCCGTTTCTTCGAAATTCTATTCTAGATCTTCAAGACTAGTCATTCCCCCAAAGAGTTTCGAGAAACGTCGACCGTGACTCAGTTTTCGTAGCACGTACTTCAAACGTCCCAGATTAGGGATTCCGAATTAGGGTTCGATTTGAAGCACCCCGTTTCTTCGAAATTCTATTCTAGATCTTCAAGACTAATCATTCCCCACAAGAGTTTCAAGAAACGTCGACCGTGACTCGGTTTTCGAAGCACGTACTTCAAACGTCCCAGATTAGGGATTCCGAATTAAGGTTCGATTTGAAGCACCCCGTTTCTTTGAAATTCTATTCTAGATCTTCAAGACTAATCATTCCCCACAAGAGTTTCGAGAAACGTCGACCGTGACTCGGTTTTCGAAGCACGTACTTCAAACGTCCCAGATTAAGGATTCCGAATTAAGGTTCGATTTGAAGCACCCCGTTTCTTCGAAATTCTATTCTAGATCTTCAAGACTAATCATTCCCCACAAGAGTTTCGAGAAACGTCGACCGTGACTCGGTTTTCGAAGCACTTACTTCAAACGTCCCAGATTAGGGATTCCGAATTAGGGTTCGATTTGAAGCACCCCGTTTCTTCGAAATTCTATTCTAGATCTTCAAGACTAATCATTCCCCACAAGAGTTTCGAGAAACGTCGACCGTGACTCGGTTTTCGAAGCACGTACTTCAAACGTCCAAGATTAGGGATTCCGAATTAAGGTTCGATTTGAAGCACCCCATTTCTTCGAAATTCTATTCTAGATCTTCAAGACTAATCATTCCCCACAAGAGTTTCGAGAAACGTCGACCGTGACTCGGTTTTAGAAGCACGTACTTCAAACGTCCCAGATTAGGGATTCCGAATTAAGGTTCGATTTAAAGCACCCCGTTTCTTCGAAATTCTATTCTAGATCTTCAAGACTAATCATTCCCCACAAGAGTTTCGAGAAACGTCGACCGTGACTCGGTTTTCGAAGCACGTACTTCAAACGTCCAAGATTAGGGATTCCGAATTAAGGTTCGATTTGAAGCACCCCGTTTCTTCGAAATTCTATTCTAGATCTTCAAGACTAATCATTCCCCACAAGAGTTTCGAGAAACGTCGACCGTGACTCGGTTTTCGAAGCACGTACTTTAAACGTCCCAGATTAGGGATTCCGAATTAGGGTTCGATTTGAAGCACCCCGTTTATTCGAAATTCTATTCTAGATCTTCAAGACTAATCATTCTCACAAGAGTTTCGAGAAACGTCGACCGTGACTCGGTTTTCGAATCACGTACTTCAAACTTCCCAGATTAGGGATTCCGAATTAGCGTTCGATTTCAAGCACCCCGTTTATTCGAAATTCTACTCTAGATCTTCAAGACTAACCATTCCCCACAAGAGTTTCGAGAAACGTCGATCGTGACTCGGTTTTCGAAATACGTACTTCAAACGTCCCAGATTATGGATTCCGAATTAGGGTTCGATTTCAAGCACCCTGTTTATTCGAAATTCTATTCTAGATCTTCAAGGCTAATCATTCTCACAAGAGTTTCGAGAAACGTCGACCGTGACTCGGTTTTCGAAATACGTACTTCAAACGTCCCAGATTATGGATTCCGAATTAGGGTTCGATTTCAAGCACCCCGTTTATTCGAAATTCTACTCTAGATCTTCAAGACTAATCATTCCCCCCAAGAGTTTCGAGAAACGTCGACCGTGACTCGGTTTTCGAAGCACGTACTTCAAACGTCCCAGATTAGGGATTCCGAATTAGGGTTCAATTTGAAGCACCCCGTTTCTTCGAAATTCTATTCTAGATCTTCAAGACTAATCATTCCCCACAAGAGTTTCGAGAAACGTCGACCGTGACTCGGTTTTCGAAGCACTTACTTCAAACGTCCCAGATTATGGATTCCGAATTAGGGTTCGATTTGAAGCATCCGTTTATTCGAAATTCTATTCTAGATCTTCAAGACTAATCATTCCCCACAAGAGTTTCGAGAAACGTCGACCGTGACTCGGTTTTCGAAGCACGTAATTCAAACGTGCCAGATTATGGATTCTAAATTAGGGTTCGATTTGAAGCACCCCGTTTATTCGAAATTCTATTCTAGATCT
The DNA here is from genome assembly GCF_057944985.1 of Cucurbita pepo subsp. pepo. NCBI lineage: Eukaryota > Viridiplantae > Streptophyta > Magnoliopsida > Cucurbitales > Cucurbitaceae > Cucurbita > Cucurbita pepo. The sequence continues at coordinate 9,260,384 of NC_141808.1, forward strand.
TCAAGACTAACCATTCCCCACAAGAGTTTCGAGAAACGTCGACCGTGACTCGGTTTTCGAAATACATACTTCAAACGTCCCAGATTATGGATTCCGAATTAGGGTTCGATTTCAAGCACCCCGTTTATTCGAAATTCTATTCTAGATCTTCAAGACTAATCATTCTCACAAGAGTTTCGAGAAACGTCGACCGTGACTCGGTTTTCGAAGCACGTACTTCAAACTTCCCAGATTAGGGATTCCGAATTAGGGTTCGATTTCAAGCACCCCGTTTATTCGAAATTCTACTCTAGATCTTCAAGACTAATCATTCCCCCCAAGAGTTTCGAGAAACGTCGACCGTGACTCGGTTTTCGAAGCACGTACTTCAAACGTCCCAGATTAGGGATTCCGAATTAGGGTTCGATTTGAAGCACCCCGTTTCTTCGAAATTCTATTCTAGATCTTCAAGACTAATCATTCCCCACAAGAGTTTCGAGAAACGTCGACCGTGACTCGGTTTTCGAAGCACTTACTTCAAACGTCCCAGATTATGGATTCCGAATTAGGGTTCGATTTGAAGCACCCCGTTTATTCGAAATTCTATTCTAGATCTTCAAGACTAATCATTCCCCACAAGAGTTTCGAGAAACGTCGACCGTGACTCGGTTTTCGAAGCACGTACTTTAAACGTCCCAGATTAGGGATTCCGAATTAGGGTTCGATTTGAAGCACCCCGTTTCTTCGAAATTCTATTCTAGATCTTCAAGACTAATCATTCCCCACAAGAAATTCGAAAAACGTCGACCGTGACTCGGTTTTCGAAGCACGTACTTCAAACGTCCCAGATTAGTGATTCCGAATTAAGGTTCGATTTGAAGCACCCCGTTTCTTCGAAATTCTATTCTAGATCTTCAAGACTAATCATTCCCCCAAAGAGTTTCGAGAAACGTCGACCGTGACTCAGTTTTCGTAGCACGTACTTCAAACGTCCCAGATTAGGGATTCCGAATTAGGGTTCGATTTGAAGCACCCCGTTTATTCGAAATTCTATTCTAGATCTTCAAGACTAATCATTCCCCACAAGAGTTTCAAGAAACGTCGACCGTGACTCGGTTTTCGAAGCACGTAATTCAAACGTCCCAGATTATGGATTCTAAATTAGGGTTCGATTTGAAGCACCCCGTTTATTCGAAATTCTATTCTAGATCTTCAAGACTAACCATTCCCCACAAGAGTTTCAAGAAACGTCGACCGTGACTCGGTTTTCGAAATACGTACTTCAAACGTCCCAGATTATGGATTCCGAATTAGGGTTCGATTTCAAGCACCGTGTTTATTCGAAATTCTATTCTAGATCTTCAAGACTAATCATTCTCACAAGAGTTTCGAGAAACGTCGACCGTGACTCGGTTTTCGAAATACGTACTTCAAACGTCCCAGATTATGGATTCCGAATTAGGGTTCGATTTGAAGCACCCCGTTTCTTCGAAATTCTATTCTAGATCTTCAAGACTAATCATTCCCCACAAGAGTTGCGAGAAACGTCGACCGTGACTCGGTTTTCGAAGCACGTACTTCAAACGTCCCAGATTATGGATTCCGAATTAGGGTTCGATTTGAAGCACCCCGTTTATTCGAAATTCTATTCTAGATCTTCAAGACTAATCATTCCCCACAAGAGTTTCGAGAAACGTCGACCGTGACTCGGTTTTCGAAGCACGTAATTCAAACGTCCCAGATTATGGATTCTAAATTAGGGTTCGATTTGAAGCACCCCGTTTATTCGAAATTCTATTCTAGATCTTCAAGACTAACCATTCCCCACAAGAGTTTCAAGAAACGTCGACCGTGACTCGGTTTTCGAAATACGTACTTCAAACGTCCCAGATTATGGATTCCGAATTAGGGTTCGATTTCAAGCACCGTGTTTATTCGAAATTCTATTCTAGATCTTCAAGACTAATCATTCTCACAAGAGTTTCGAGAAACGTCGACCGTGACTCGGTTTTCGAAATACGTACTTCAAACGTCCCAGATTATGGATTCCGAATTAGGGTTCGATTTCAAGCACCCCGTTTATTCGAAATTCCACTCTAGATCTTCAAGACTAATCATTCCCCCCAAGAGTTTCGAGAAACGTCGACCGTGACTCGGTTTTCGAAGCACGTACTTCAAACGTCCCAGATTAGGGATTCCGAATTAGGGTTCGATTTGAAGCACCCCGTTTCTTCGAAATTCTATTCTAGATCTTCAAGACTAATCATTCCCCACAAGAGTTTCGAGAAACGTCGACCGTGACTTGGTTTTCGAAGCACGTACTTCAAACGTCCTAGATTAGGGATTTCGAATTAAGGTTCGATTTGAAGCACCCCGTTTCTTCGAAATTCTATTCTAGATCTTCAAGACTAATCATTCCCCACAAGAGTTTCGAGAAACGTCGACCGTGACTCGGTTTTCGAAGCACGTACTTCAAACGTCCCAGATTAGGGATTCCGAATTAGGGTTCGATTTGAAGCACCCCGTTTCTTCGAAATTCTACTCTAGATCTTCAAGACTAATCATTCCCCACAAGAGTTTCGAGAAACGTCGACCGTGACTCGGTTTTCGAAGCACGTACTTCAAACGTCCCAGATTAGGTGATATGGAAATCAACCCAAGGGAAAGTATGGAACGGATTACCTTGATGATCAAGATCAAGAGTAAAGAAAACTCGTTTCTAAACTCGTGATTCGAATCACTCCACAAGTGGTTTGATCAATACTACTTGAATGACTCTACATGCAAGTTCTAAACACAAGAATTTGCAAAGAAAAGTTTAGCTCTCAACAAAGCTAAAATAGAAATTCTATTCTCAATTCCAAAATCTGATGTCTAATCAAAGAAAAGAAGGCTTTATATAGCCTCTACAAACCTTAACCTATGTGATACATAACTCCAAAATTAAATGGGCTAGTAAATATGAAATACCCATAACCTCCATATTAAAATGGCTGGTTAATGGTGGAATATAGTAACCTACGTGGGTTACAATATCACCTTAACTCCTATATTTAAAACTAGCTTAAATATGAAAACAAATAGTTAAACTATAATTAAATAATGCAAATAATAAAATGGGCTTATTAGTCATCCTTGGACTATTGATAAATTCAGCGGAGTTCATTAAATGCAACTTAAAGTGCATTTAATTCATCTCTGTCTTGAAGCTCAACTTTGCATAACATATAAGGGAGGTCACCAACGTCTTCTAGAATTTCCTTTGATGAGCTCATCATAGCTTGAATATAACTGTATAAGGTTTGTTGTAGCTTCTTGGCTCTCGTCCTTGTAATTGGACCTTGAGGCATGGAAATTCCTTGGTCGTTGTTCATATCATTCTCCCCCTCTTGAGAAGGATTCGTCCTCGAATCCAAGCTATCACCTACATCAAAAGGACTCAAATCAGCAACATTAAAAGTTGCACTAACACCGTACTTACCTGGTAAATCAATTTTATAAGCATTGTCATTGATGCGCTCAAGAACTTGAAAAGGTCCATCTCCTCGTGGTAAAAGCTTAGATTTTCTTTGAGTAGGAAATCTTTCTTTTCGAAAATGCACCCAAACCCAATCTCCTGGCTTGAAGATGACAATCTTACGTCCTTTATTAATTCGGGTGGCAACCTTGGAATTTTGTTTCTCAATTTGTTCTTTTACTTGCTTGTGCAATTTATGAACAAACTCAACCTTGGTATTTGCATCAAAATTCACAAATTCTTTTGACGGTATAGGTAACAAGTCAATGGGGGTTAAAGGATTAAAGCCATAAACAATTTCAAAAGGTGTGCATTTAGTAGTGCTATGAACAACCCTATTATATGCAAATTCTATAAATGGCAAACAATCCTCCCAAGTCTTAAGATTCTTATCAATAATAGCCCTAAGCATAGTAGTCATGGTTCTGTTAACAACTTCAGTTTGTCCATCCGTTTGAGGATGACAAGTAGTTGAATATACGAGCTTAGTTCCTAACTTACCCCATAAAACACGCCAAAAGTGGCTTAAAAATTTGACATCACGATCACTAACGATGCTTTTAGGAATGCCATGCAATCGTACAACTTCCCTAAAGAACAGGTCTGCAATATGTTTTGCATCATCAGTTTTGTGACAAGGAATAAAATGAGCCATTTTACTAAATCGATCAACCACAACAAAGATGCTATCATAACCTTTCCTAGTCCTAGGTAAACCTAAAACAAAATCCATTGATATATCAATCCAAGGACCATTAGGAACTGGTAATGGGGAGTATAAACCATGTGGTTGAAGCCTAGACTTAGCTTGTTTACATGCTATGCAACGAGCACAAACTTTATGAACATCATGTCTCATTTTAGGCCAAAAAAAATGTTCAGACAGCATATCATAAGTTTTAGAAACTCCATGGTGTGCCATTAAACCACCTCCATGAGCTTCCCTCACAAGTAGCTCACGTATGGAACAAGATGGTATGCAAAGTTTGCCTTTTCGGAACAAAAATCCATCTAACAACAAGTAATTATCCACAATGAGTCCTTTTTCACAAGATTCAACAAAAGGAGCAAAGAACATGTCATGTTGATACAAATCCTTTATGTGTTCAAAACCCAACAACCTAGCATTCAAAGTATTGAGGAGGACATACCTTCGTGATAAAGCATCGGCAACAATGTTCTCCTTACCTTGTTTATATCTTATGACATAAGGGAATGTTTCAATAAATTCTAACCACTTAGCATGTCGTCTGTTGAGTTTATTTTGTACTCTCAAATGCTTTAAACTTTCATGATCCGTATGAATAATGAACTCCTTAGGCCAAAGATAATGTTGCCAGGTTTGCAATGCACGAACCAAAGCATAAAGCTCTTTGTCATAAGTTGGATACCTCAAAGATGCACCAGTCAACTTCTCACTAAAGAACATTAAAGGTCTTTGATTTTGCATTAATACAGCACCTATCCCTATTCCACTTGCATCACATTCAATTTCAAAAGTAGACTCAAAATTAGGTAATGCAAGCAAAGGAGCAGAACTCAATTTTTCTTTCAAAGTATTAAAAGCAAGTTCTTGATCTTTTTCCCATATAAAGGATACATTTTTCTTAACAAGTTCATTCAAGGGTGAAGCAATTGTACTAAAATTCTTAATGAACCTACGGTAGAAACTTGCAAGACCATGAAAACTTCTTACCTCACTTACATTTTTAGGTGTAGGCCACTCTTTTATAGCCTTCACTTTCTCCTCATCAACCTCAACACCATTAGATGAAACTACAAACCCAAGAAAGTTAACTTTTTCCATGCAAAAGCTACATTTCTTTAAATTTACATACAAACATTCATTTCTTAAAGTAGTCAAAACATTGCGTACATGGGTAATATGATCATCTAAAGATTTAGAGTAAACAAGGATGTCATCAAAATAAACAACCACAAACTTACCTAAGTATTCTCGTAAGACATGGTTCATTAGTCTCATGAATGTACTAGGTGCATTAGTTAATCCAAAAGGCATAACCAACCATTCATAAAGACCATACTTGGTTTTAAAAGCTGTTTTCCACTCATCCCCAATATGCATGCGAATTTGATGATAACCCGATTTTAAATCAATCTTAGTAAAAAGACTACATCCATGCAATTCATCAAGCATATCATCTAATCTAGGAATTGGATGTCTATACTTTATAGTTATCTTGTTTATAGCCCTACAATCAACACACATACGCCAAGAACCATCTTTCTTAGGTACAAGAATAACTGGAACAGAACAAGGACTCAAACTTTCACGTACATACCCTTTAGCAAGGAGTTCACTTACTTGCCTTTGTATCTCTTCAGCCTCCTTTGGATTAGTCCTATATGCTGGTCGGTTTGGAATGGGCGCGCCAGGAATGAAGTCAATCTTGTGTTCAATCCCTCTAAGTGGTGGCAAACTACTAGGCATCTCCTCAGAAAATAAATCTTCAAACTCTTGCAAAAGCACAACAAAATCACTAGGCAAAGAAGGGTTAAGCATGTTAGTAAAGTAACAAGACCCCTTGCACATAAGTACAAGAATAGTCTGGTTAGAGAGCAAAACATTCCTAGCCTCACTTGATCTAACATACAAGCTTACTGATTTGGCTTTTCTCTCTTTTTTTTCTCTAGGCTGAGTGTTACTCTCTTGCTTTTCACTCAAGCTCATTTTTTCACTTGATTCTTTTTCAATCTCTGCTTTTGCATCAGCCTCTTGCCTTTTCTTTTCAAGTTTGCAATGATCAATAAATACATCTTTTGGAGACAATGGAACAAGAGTAGTTTTTCTACCATTGTGAGTAAAAGAGTATCGATTTGCATACCCATCATACATTACCCGACGATCAAATTGCCATGGCCTCCCCAGTAGTAAATCTCCAACATGCATGGATACAACATCACATAAAACATCATCAACATATTTTCCAATAGTAAATGAAACAAGAGTTTGTTGAGTTACCCGTACTTCCCCACAATCATTCAACCATTGAAGCTTGTAGGGTCTTGGATGTGGTTGTGTCTTCAAATTAAGTCTTTTGACCAGAATGGAACTCACAACATTGGTGCAACTACCGCTATCAATGACAACACTACAAGGTACACATTGAACAAGACAACGAGTTTGAAACAAGTTCTCTCTTTGGTCTAGGCCGTCCTCCTTAATGTGGGTGTTTAGAGCTCGTCGAGTAACCAAAGATATATGTGTAGGGTCCTCTTCGCTAAACTCCTCACTCTCATCAGTTTCCTCATTTATGTCGTCATGTGCCTCGTCATCCGTAACAATTTCTCCCTCCTTGATGGTCATAATTCTTGCATTTGGGCAATCTCTACTATAGTGTCCTACCCCTTGACATCGCCAACACTTTAAATCCCTATTTCGAACATTAGACTTTTCTACTTTTTCTTTCCCTGTTCTAGAACTCTCCCCTTTCTCAAATTTAGCTTGAGGCTTCTCATTAATCTCTGGATTTCTATGCTTATAATCAATGTTCTTACTATCCTTTTTCCATGTAGAAGTAGAATTGGGAAAAGTTTTAGAAGAATACCGTTGAGATCTTCTTTGGATTTGTCTCTCGATCTTAATTGCAATGTGCAACAACTCCTCAATATTAGAATAAGGCTGTAAATCAGTCTTGTCTGCAATCTCTGTGTTTAACCCATTAAGAAACCGCGCCATGAGAGCCTCCATGTCCTCATCGAGATCAAGTCGATCCATCAATGTATCCATCTCCTTGTAATAATCTTCCACAGACTTGCGTCCTTGTTTCAATGCTTGAAGCTTTTGCGCCATGTCCCGTTGAAAATATTGTGGAACAAAACGCTTCCTCATGGACTCTTTGAACTCGTACCATGAATCAATTGGTGCTTCAAGGTTTCTTCTCCTACTTGACATCAATTTATCCCACCAAACTTGAGCATATTGTTTGAATTGAGCAATGCATAACAGTACCTTCTTTTTATCACTAAAATTATGACAGTTGAACACCGACTCCACCGTTTTCTCCCATTGAAGGTACTCCTCTGGATCGGTTTTGCCATAAAACTTGGGAAGTTTTAATTTGATGCTCCCCACGTTACGATCAATTCTATCATCATAAGGAACTCGTTGTTGTAAATTATGATACCTTCTTCCATGGTCTCGCCCTCGCATCAAGCCATGACCAACCGCATGTGGATTATCCTCGTGGTGATCAGAATTGCCGCCCTCATATGTATCGGTTGAGGGCTTAGGTTGTGGAATCCTCTGTCGTGCTTGATTTTGAATCTCCAATCTTCCTATTCGATCAGTCAACTCTTCTATTCCTCGAATTAGTCTTTCCATGGTTCGTTGTTGTGCTTCTCTCAATCGTGCAACAGTAATGTTTGTATTGTCGTCTGAATTTTCCATGCTACAAAAGAGAAGGGTAAAAGAAAAAAAAAGAAAGGACCTCACAAGCGCTCCCTCACGTGTATTCACTCGTAAATGTAGTTCACTCGTGTTTAGCACTCAACACTCGAATCAATGTGTCACTCCCTTACAAACTCACCCTCACAATTGAGCACACACAAATCACACTCCAAAAAATAAATTGGGATGTGAGACAAGCTATGTTATAGAGCTAAGTGCAATTCAATGTGAATAGACAGCACACTCAATACATAAACAAGGGTATTGAAGGAGCAATCCGAATAACGACAAAGAAACGAATTACAGAAAGGAAATGATTAAGGACTAATTTAGACGTAGGAACATAGGAGAGTTACATATAATAATCAAGAGGAAAAAAGAAAGACATTTAACATCAATATGCTTTCTTTCTTTCAATGGTTTTTTTTTTTTTTTTTTTTTTTTTCTTATTCGCAAAATCTAATCAATTTACCAACAAGAAAATTGATTTCGAAGATCTTAAAGAAGAATATAGTGTTGATAAGATCGAGATCTAACACTTTAAAGAACAGAAAAAAAAAAATGTATTTTTTTTTTTTTTTTTTTGTTATATATTTTTGTGATAGAATATGAACATTCTACACAAACTGAGAGAAAAAAATAATAATAAGAGAATTAAAAGAGATAAGCGCAATGAAACATATATCCGATCTTGAGCCTAAAGCTCTGATACCAAAATGATATGGAAATCAACCCAAGGGAAAGTATGGAACGGATTACCTTGATGATCAAGATCAAGAGTAAAGAAAACTCGTTTCTAAACTCGTGATTCGAATCACTCCACAAGTGGTTTGATCAATACCACTTGAATGACTCTACATGCAAGTTCTAAACACAAGAATTTGCAAAGAAAAGTTTAGCTCTCAACAAAGCTAAAATAGAAATTCTATTCTCAATTCCAAAATCTGATGTCTAATCAAAGAAAAGAAGGCTTTATATAGCCTCTACAAACCTTAACCTATGTGATACATAACTCCAAAATTAAATGGGCTAGTAAATATGAAATACCCATAACCTCCATATTAAAATGGCTGGTTAATGGTGGAATATAGTAACCTATGTGGGTTACAATATCACCTTAACTCCTATATTTAAAACTAGCTTAAATATGAAAACAAATAGTTAAACTATAATTAAATAATGCAAATAATAAAATGGGCTTATTAGTCATCCTTGGACTATTGATAAATTCAGCGGAGTTCATTAAATGCAACTTAAAGTGCATTTAATTCATCTCTGTCTTGAAGCTCAACTTTGCATAACATATAAGGGAGGTCACCAACGTCTTCTAGAATTTCCTTTGATGAGCTCATCATAGCTTGAATATAACTGTATAAGGTTTGTTGTAGCTTCTTGGCTCTCGTCCTTGTAATTGGACCTTGAGGCATGGAAATTCCTTGGTCGTTGTTCATATCATTAGGGATTCCGAATTAGGGTTCGATTTGAAGCACCCCGTTTCTTCGAAATTCTGTTCTAGATCTTCAAGACTAATCATTCCCCACAAGAGTTTCGAGAAACGTCGACCGTGACTCGGTTTTTGAAGCACGTACTTCAAACGTCCCAGATTAGGGATTCCAAATTAGGGTTCGATTTGAAGCACCCCGTTTATTCGAAATTCTATTCTAGATCTTCAAGACTAATCATTCCCCACAAGAGTTTCGAGAAACGTCGACCGTGACTCGGTTTTCGAAGCACGTACTTCAAACGTCCCAGATTATGGATTCCGAATTAGGGTTCGATTTGAAGCACCCCGTTTATTCGAAATTCTATTCTAGATCTTCAAGACTAATCATTCCCCACAAGAGTTTCGAGAAACGTCGACCGTGACTCGGTTTTCCAAGCACGTACTTCAAACGTCCTAGATTAGGGATTCCGAATTAGGGTTCGATTTGAAGCACCCCGTTTCTTCGAAATTCTATTCTAGATCTTCAAGACTAATCATTCCCCACAAGAGTTTCGAGAAACGTCGACCGTGACACTATTTTCGAAGCACGTACTTCAAACGTCCCAGATTAGGGATTCCGAATTAGGGTTCGATTTGAAGCACCCCGTTTCTTCGAAATTCTGTTCTAGATCTTCAAGACTAATCATTCCCCACAAGAGTTTCGAGAAACGTCGACCGTGACTCGGTTTTCGAAGCACGTAATTCAAACGTCCCAGATTATGGATTCTGAATTAGGGTTCGATTTGAAGCACCCCGTTTCTTCGAAATTCTATTCTAGATCTTCAAGACTAATCATTCCCCACAAGAGTTTCGAGAAACGTCGACCGTGACTCGGTTTTCGAAGCACGTACTTCAAACGTCCCTGATTATGGATTCCGAATTAGGGATCGATTTGAAGCACCCCGTTTCTTCGAAATTCTATTCTAGATCTTCAAGACTAATCATTCCCCACATGAGTTTCGAGAAACGTCGACCGTGACTCGGTTTTCGAAGCACGTAATTCAAACGTCCCAGATTATGGATTCTAAATTAGGGTTCGATTTGAAGCACCCCGTTTATTCCAAATTCTATTCTAGATCTTCAAGACTAACCATTCCCCACAAGAGTTTCGAGAAACGTCGACCGTGAATCGGTTTTCGAAATACGTACTTCAAACGTCCCAGATTATGGATTCCGAATTAGGGTTCGATTTCAAGCACCCCGTTTATTCGAAATTCTACTCTAGATCTTCAAGACTAATCATTCCCCCCAAGAGTTTCGAGAAACGTCGACCGTGACTCGGTTTTCGAAGCACGTACTTCAAACGTCCAAGATTAGGGATTCCGAATTAGGGTTCGATTTGAAGCACCCCGTTTCTTCGAACTTCTGTTCTAGATCTTCAAGACTAATCATTCCCCACAAGAGTTTCGAGAAACGTCGACCGTGACTCGGTTTTCGAAGCACGTACTTCAAACGTCCTAGATTAGGGATTCCGAATTAAGGTTCGATTTGAAGCACCCCGTTTCTTCGAAATTCTATTCTAGATCTTCAATACTAATCATTCCCCACAAGAGTTTCGAGAAACGTCGACCGTGACTCGGTTTTCGAAGCACGTACTTCAAACGTCCCAGATTAGGGATTCCGAATTAGGGTTCGATTTGAAGCACCCCGTTTCTTCGAAATTCTACTCTAGATCTTCAAGACTAATCATTCCCCACAAGAGTTTCGAGAAACGTCGACCGTGACTCGGTTTTTGAAGCACGTACTTTAAACGTCCCAGATTAGGGATTCTGAATTAGGGTTCGATTTGAAGCACCCCGTTTCTTCGAAATTCTATTCTAGATCTTCAAGACTAATCATTCCCCACAAGAGTTTCGAGAAACGTCGACCGTGACTCGGTTTTTGAAGCACGTACTTCAAACGTCCCAGATTAGGGATTCCGAATTAGGGTTCGATTTGAAGCACCCCGTTTCTTCGAAATTATATTCTAGATCTTCAAGACTAACCATTCCCCACAAGAGTTTCGAGAAACGTCGACCGTGACTCGGTTTTCGAAATACGTACTTCAAACGTCCCAGATTAGGGATTCCGAATTAGGGTTCGATTTGAAGCACCCCGTTTATTCGAAATTCTATTCTAGATCTTCAAGACTAATCATTCTCACAAGAGTTTCGAGAAATGTCGACCGTGACTCGGTTTTCGAAGCACGTAATTCAAACGTCCCAGATTATGGATTCTGAATTAGGGTTCGATTTGAAGCACCCCGTTTATTCGAAATTCTATTCTAGATCTTCAAGACTAACCATTCCCCACAAGAGTTTCGAGAAACGTCGACCGTGACTCGGTTTTCGAAATACGTACTTCAAACGTCCCAGATTAGGGATTCCGAATTAGGGTTCGATTTGAAGCACCCCGTTTATTTGAAATTCTATTCTAGATCTTCAAGACTAATCATTCTCACAAGAGTTTCGAGAAACGTCGACCGTGACTCGGTTTTCGAAATACGTACTTCAAACGTCCCAGATTATGGATTCCGAATTAGGGTTCGATTTCAAGCACCCCGTTTATTCGAAATTCTACTCTAGATCTTCAAGACTAATCATTCCCCCCAAGAGTTTCGAGAAACGTCGACCGTGACTCGGTTTTCGAAGCACGTACTTCAAACGTCCCAGATTATGGATTCCGAATTAGGGTTCGATTTGAAGCACCCCGTTTCTTCGAAATTCTATTCAAGATCTTCAAGACTAATCATTCCCCACAAGAGTTTCGAGAAACGTCGACCGTGACTCGGTTTTTGAAGCACGTACTTCAAACGTCCCAGATAAGGGATTCCGAATTAGGGTTCGATTTGAAGCACTTCGTTTCTTCCAAATTCTATTCTAGATCTACAAGACTAATCATTCCCCACAAGAGTTTCGAGAAACGTCGACCGTGACTCGGTTTTCGAAGCACGTACTTCAAACGTCCTACATTAGGGATTCCGAATTAAGGTTCGATTTGAAGCACCCCGTTTCTTCGAAATTCTATTCTAGATCTTCAAGACTAATCATTCCCCACAAGGGTTTTGAGAAACGTCGACCGTGACTCGGTTTTCGAAGCACGTACTTCAAACGTCCCAGATTAGGGATTCCGAATTAGGGTTCGATTTGAAGCACCCCGTTTCTTCGAAATTCTACTCTAGATCTTCAAGACTAATCATTCCCCACAAGAGTTTCGAGAAACGTCGACCGTGACTCGGTTTTCGAAGCACGTACTTCAAACGTCCCAGATTATGGATTCCGAATTAGGGTTCGATTTCAAGCACCCCGTTTATTCGAAATTCTATTCTAGATCTTCAAGACTAACCATTCCCCACAAGAGTTTCGAGAAACGTCGACCGTGACTCGGTTTTCGAAATACGTATTTCAAACGTCCCAGATAAGGGATTCCGAATTAGGGTTCGATTTGAAGCACCCCGTTTATTCGAAATTCTATTCTAGATCTTCAAGACTAACCATTCCCCACAAGAGTTTCGAGAAACGTCGACCGTGACTCGGTTTTCGAAATACGTACTTCAAACGTCCCAGATTATGGATTCCGAATTAGGGTTCGATTTCAAGCACCCATTTTATTCGAAATTCTACTCTAGATCTTCAAGACTAATCATTCCCCCCAAGAGTTTCGAGAAACGTCGACCGTGACTCGGTTTTCGAAGCACGTACTTCAAACGTCCCAGATTAGGGATTCTGAATTAGGGTTCGATTTGAAGCACCCCGTTTCTTCGAAATTCTATTCTAGATCTTCAAGACTAATCATTCCCCACAAGAGTTTCGAGAAACGTCACCCGTGACTCGATTTTCGAAGCACGTACTTCAAACGTCCCAGATTATGGATTCCGAATAAGGGTTCGATTTGAAGCACCCCGTTTATTCGAAATTCTATTCTAAATCTTCAAGACTAATCATTCCCCACAAGAGTTTCGAGAAATGTCGACCGTGACTCGGTTTTCGAAGCACGTAATTCAAACGTCCCAGATTATGGATTCTGAATTAGGGTTCGATTTGAAGCACCCCGTTTATTCGAAATTCTATTCTAGATCTTCAAGACTAACCATTCCCCACAAGAGTTTCGAGAAACGTCGACCGTGACTCGGTTTTCGAAATACGTACTTCAAACGTCCCAGATTAGGGATTCCGAATTAGGGTTCGATTTGAAGCACCCCGTTTATTTGAAATTCTATTCTAGATCTTCAAGACTAATCATTCTCACAAGAGTTTCGAGAAACGTCGACCGTGACTCGGTTTTCGAAATACGTACTTCAAACGTCCCAGATTATGGATTCCGAATTAGGGTTCGATTTCAAGCACCCCGTTTATTCGAAATTCTACTCTAGATCTTCAAGACTAATCATTCCCCCCAAGAGTTTCGAGAAACGTCGACCGTGACTCGGTTTTCGAAGCACGTACTTCAAACGTCCCAGATAAGGGATTTCGAATTAGGGTTCGATTTGAAGCACTTCGTTTCTTCGAAATTCTATTCTAGATCTACAAGACTAATCATTCCCCACAAGAGTTTCGAGAAACGTCGACCGTGACTCGGTTTTCGAAGCACGTACTTCAAACGTCCTAGATTAGGGATTCCGAATTAAGGTTCGATTTGAAGCACCCCGTTTCTTCGAAATTCTATTCTAGATCTTCAAGACTAATCATTCCCCACAAGGGTTTTGAGAAACGTCGACCGTGACTCGGTTTTCGAAGCACGTACTTCAAACGTCCCAGATTAGGGATTCCGAATTAGGGTTCGATTTGAGGCACCCCGTTTCTTCGAAATTCTACTCTAGATCTTCAAGACTAATCATTCCCCACAAGAGTTTCGAGAAACGTCGACCGTGACTCGGTTTTCGAAGCACGTACTTCAAAAGTCTCAGATTATGGATTCCGAATTAGGGTTCGATTTCAAGCACCCCGTTTATTCGAAATTCTATTCTAGATCTTCAAGACTAACCATTCCCCACAAGAGTTTCGAGAAACGTCGACCGTGACTCGGTTTTCGAAATACGTACTTCAAACGTCCCAGATAAGGGATTCCGAATTAGGGTTCGATTTGAAGCACCCCGTTTATTCGAAATTCTATTCTAGATCTTCAAGACTAACCATTCCCCACAAGAGTTTCGAGAAACGTCGACCGTGACTCGGTTTTCGAAATACGTACTTCAAACGTCCCAGATTATGGATTCCGAATTAGGGTTCGATTTCAAGCACCCCGTTTATTCGAAATTCTACTCTAGATCTTCAAGACTAATCATTCCCCCCAAGAGTTTCGAGAAACGTCGACCGTGACTCGGTTTTCGAAGCACGTACTTCAAACGTCCCAGATTAGGGATTCTGAATTAGGGTTCGATTTGAAGCACCCCGTTTCTTCGAAATTCTATTCTAGATCTTCAAGACTAATCATTCCCCACAAGAGTTTCGAGAAACGTCACCCGTGACTCGATTTTCGAAGCACGTACTTCAAACGTCCCAGATTATGGATTCCGAATAAGGGTTCGATTTGAAGCACCCCGTTTATTCGAAATTCTATTCTAAATCTTCAAGACTAATCATTCCCCACAAGAGTTTCGAGAAATGTCGACCGTGACTCGGTTTTCGAAGCACGTAATTCAAACGTCCCATCTTATGGATTCTGAATTAGGGTTCGATTTGAAGCACCCCGTTTATTCGAAATTCTATTCTAGATCTTCAAGACTAACCATTCCCCACAAGAGTTTCGAGAAACGTCGACCGTGACTCGGTTTTCGAAATACGTACTTCAAACGTCCCAGATTAGGGATTCCGAATTAGGGTTCGATTTCAAGCACCCCGTTTATTCGAAATTCTACTCTAGATCTTCAAGACTAATCATTCCCCCCAAGAGTTTCGAGAAACGTCGACCGTGACTCGGTTTTCGAAGCACGTACTTCAAACGTCCTAGATTAGGGATTCCGAATTAAGGTTCGATTTGAAGCACCCCGTTTCTTCGAAATTCTATTCTAGATCTTCAAGACTAATCATTCCCCACAAGGGTTTTGAGAAACGTCGATCGTGACTCGGTTTTCGAAGCACGTACTTCAAACGTCCCAGATTAGGGATTCCGAATTATGGTTCGATTTGAAGCACCCCGTTTCTTCGAAATTCTACTCTAGATCTTCAAGACTAATCATTCCCCACAAGAGTTTCGAGAAACGTCGACCGTGACTCGGTTTTCGAAGCACGTACTTCAAACGTCCCAGATTATGGATTCCGAATTAGGGTTCGATTTCAAGCACCCCGTTTATTCGAAATTCTATTCTAGATCTTCAAGACTAACCATTCCCCACAAGAGTTTCGAGAAACGTCGACCGTGACTCGGTTTTCGAAATACGTACTTCAAACGTCCCAGATAAGGGATTCCGAATTAGGGTTCGATTTGAAGCACCCCGTTTATTCGAAATTCTATTCTAGATCTTCAAGACTAACCATTCCCCACAAGGGTTTTGAGAAACGTCGATCGTGACTCGCTTTTCGAAGCACGTACTTCAAACGTCCCAGATTAGGGATTCTGAATTAGGGTTCGATTTGAAGCACCCCGTTTCTTCGAAATTCTACTCTAGATCTTCAAGACTAATCATTCCCCACAAGAGTTTCGAGAAACGTCGACCGTGACTCGGTTTTCGAAATACGTACTTCAAACGTCCCAGATTAGGGATTCCGAATTAGGGTTCGATTTGAAGCACCCCGTTTATTCGAAATTCTATTCTAGATCTTCAAGACTAATCATTCTCACAAGAGTTTCGAGAAACGTCGACCGTGACTCGGTTTTCGAAATACGTACTTCAAACGTCCCAGATTATGGATTCCGAATTAGGGTTCGATTTCAAGCACCCCGTTTATTCGAAATTCTACTCTAGATCTTCAAGACTAATCATTCCCCCCAATTGTTTCGAGAAACGTCGACCGTGACTCGGTTTTTGAAGCACGTACTTCAAACGTCCCAGATAAGGGATTCCGAATTAGGGTTCGATTTGAAGCACTTCGTTTCTTCGAAATTCTATTCTAGATCTACAAGACTAATCATTCCCCACAAGAGTTTCGAGAAACGTCGACCGTGACTCGGTTTTCGAAGCACGTACTTCAAACGTCCTAGATTAGGGATTCCGAATTAAGGTTCGATTTGAAGCACCCCGTTTCTTCGAAATTCTATTCTAGATCTTCAAGACTAATCATTCCCCACAAGGGTTTTGAGAAACGTCGACCGTAACTCGGTTTTCGAAGCACGTACTTCAAACGTCCCAGATTAGGGATTCCGAATTAGGGTTCGATTTGAAGCACCCCGTTTCTTCGAAATTCTACTCTAGATCTTCAAGACTAATCATTCCCCACAAGAGTTTCGAGAAACGTCGACCGTGACTCGGTTTTCGAAGCACGTACTTCAAACGTCCCAGATTATGGATTCCGAATTAGGGTTCGATTTGAAGCACCCCGTTTATTCGAAATTCTATTCTAGATCTTCAAGACTAACCATTCCCCACAAGAGTTTCGAGAAACGTCGACCGTGACTCGGTTTTCGAAATACGTACTTCAAACGTCCCAGATAAGGGATTCCGAATTAGGGTTCGATTTGAAGCACCCCGTTTATTCGAAATTCTATTCTAGATCTTCAAGACTAACCATTCCCCACAAGAGTTTTGAGAAACGTCGACCGTGACTCGGTTTTCGAAATACGTACTTCAAACGTCCCAGATTATGGATTCCGAATTAGGGTTCGATTTCAAGCACCCCGTTTATTCGAAATTCTACTCTAGATCTTCAAGACTAATCATTCCCCCCAAGAGTTTCGAGAAACGTCGACCGTGACTCGGTTTTCGAAGCACGTACTTCAAACGTCCCAGATTAGGGATTCTGAATTAGGGTTCGATTTGAAGCACCCCGTTTCTTCGAAATTCTATTCTAGATCTTCAAGACTAATCATTCCCCACAAGAGTTTCGAGAAACATCGACCGTGACTCGGTTTTCGAAGCACGTACTTCAAACGTCCCAGATTATGGATTCCGAATAACGGTTCGATTTGAAGCACCCCGTTTATTCGAAATTCTATTCTAAATCTTCAAGACTAATCATTCCCCACAAGAGTTTCGAGAAATGTCAACCGTGACTCGGTTTTCGAAGCACGTAATTCAAACGTCCCAGATTATGGATTCTGAATTAGGGTTCGATTTGAAGCACCCCGTTTATTCGAAATTCTATTCTAGATCTTCAAGACTAACCATTCCCCACAAGAGTTTCGAGAAACGTCGACCGTGACTCGGTTTTCGAAATACGTACTTCAAACGTCCCAGATTAGGGATTCCGAATTAGGGTTCGATTTGAAGCACCCCGTTTATTCGAAATTCTATTCTAGATCTTCAAGACTAATCATTCTCACAAGAGTTTCGAGAAACGTCGACAGTGACTCGGTTTTCGAAATACGTACTTCAAACGTCCCAGATTATGGATTCCGAATTAGGGTTCGATTTCAAGCACCCCGTTTATTCGAAATTCTACTCTAGATCTTCAAGACTAATCATTCCCCCCAAGAGTTTCGAGAAACGTCGACCGTGACTCGGTTTTTGAAGCACGTACTTCAAACGTCCCAGATAAGGGATTCCGAATTAGGGTTCGATTTGAAGCACTTCGTTTCTTCGAAATTCTATTCTAGATCTACAAGACTAATCATTCCCACAAGAGTTTTGAGAAACGTCGACCGTGACTCGGTTTTCGAAGCACGTACTTCAAACGTCCTAGATTAGGGATTCCGAATTAAGGTTCGATTTGAAGCACCCCGTTTCTTCGAAATTCTATTCTAGATCTTCAAGACTAATCATTCCCCACAAGGGTTTTGAGAAACGTCGATCGTGACTCGGTTTTCGAAGCACGTACTTCAAACGTCCCAGATTAGGGATTCTGAATTAGGGTTCGATTTGAAGCACCCCGTTTCTTCGAAATTCTACTCTAGATCTTCAAGACTAATCATTCCCCAAAAGAGTTTCGAGAAACGTCGACCGTGACTCGGTTTTCGAAATACGTACTTCAAACGTCCCAGATAAGGGATTCCGAATTAGGGTTCGATTTGAAGCACCCCGTTTATTCGAAATTCTATTCTAGATCTTCAAGACTAACCATTCCCCACAAGAGTTTCGAGAAACGTCGACCGTGACTCGGTTTTCGAAATACGTACTTCAAACGTCCCAGATTATGGATTCCGAATTAGGGTTCGATTTCAAGCACCCCGTTTATTCGAAATTCTACTCTAGATCTTCAAGACTAATCATTCCCCCCAAGAGTTTCGAGAAACGTCGACCGTGACTCGGTTTTCGAAGCACGTACTTCAAACGTCCCAGATTAGGGATTCTGAATTAGGGTTCGATTTGAAGCACCCCGTTTCTTCGAAATTCTATTCTAGATCTTCAAGACTAATCATTCCCCACAAGAGTTTCGAGAAACATCGACCGTGACTCGGTTTTCGAAGCACGTACTTCAAACGTCCCAGATTATGGATTCCGAATAACGGTTCGATTTGAAGCACCCCGTTTATTCGAAATTCTATTCTAAATCTTCAAGACTAATCATTCCCCACAAGAGTTTCGAGAAATGTCAACCGTGACTCGGTTTTCGAAGCACGTAATTCAAACGTCCCAGATTATGGATTCTGAATTAGGGTTCGATTTGAAGCACCCCGTTTATTCGAAATTCTATTCTAGATCTTCAAGACTAACCATTCCCCACAAGAGTTTCGAGAAACGTCGACCGTGACTCGGTTTTCGAAATACGTACTTCAAACGTCCCAGATTAGGGATTCCGAATTAGGGTTCGATTTGAAGCTCCCCGTTTATTCGAAATTCTATTCTAGATCTTCAAGACTAATCATTCTCACAAGAGTTTCGAGAAACGTCGACCGTGACTCGGTTTTCGAAATACGTACTTCAAACGTCCCAGATTATGGATTCCGAATTAGGGTTCGATTTCAAGCACCCCGTTTATTCGAAATTCTACTCTAGATCTTCAAGACTAATCATTCCCCCCAAGAGTTTCGAGAAACGTCGACCGTGACTCGGTTTTTGAAGCACGTACTTCAAACGTCCCAGATAAGGGATTCCGAATTAGGGTTCGATTTGAAGCACTTCGTTTCTTCGAAATTCTATTCTAGATCTACAAGACTAATCATTCCCCACAAGAGTTTCGAGAAACGTCGACCGTGACTCGGTTTTCGAAATACGTACTTCAAACGTCCCAGATAAGGGATTCCGAATTAGGGTTCGATTTGAAGCACCCCGTTTATTCGAAATTCTATTCTAGATCTTCAAGACTAACCATTCCCCACAAGAGTTTTGAGAAACGTCGACCGTGACTCGGTTTTCGAAATACGTACTTCAAACGTCCCAGATTATGGATTCCGAATTAGGGTTCGATTTCAAGCACCCCGTTTATTCGAAATTCTACTCTAGATCTTCAAGACTAATCATTCCCCCCAAGAGTTTCGAGAAACGTCGACCGTGACTCGGTTTTCGAAGCACGTACTTCAAACGTCCCAGATTAGGGATTCTGAATTAGGGTTCGATTTGAAGCACCCCGTTTCTTCGAAATTCTATTCTAGATCTTCAAGACTAATCATTCCCCACAAGAGTTTCGAGAAACATCGACCGTGACTCGGTTTTCGAAGCACGTACTTCAAACGTCCCAGATTATGGATTCCGAATAACGGTTCGATTTGAAGCACCCCGTTTATTCGAAATTCTATTCTAAATCTTCAAGACTAATCATTCCCCACAAGAGTTTCGAGAAATGTCAACCGTGACTCGGTTTTCGAAGCACGTAATTCAAACGTCCCAGATTATGGATTCTGAATTAGGGTTCGATTTGAAGCACCCCGTTTATTCGAAATTCTATTCTAGATCTTCAAGACTAACCATTCCCCACAAGAGTTTCGAGAAACGTCGACCGTGACTCGGTTTTCGAAATACGTACTTCAAACGTCCCAGATTAGGGATTCCGAATTAGGGTTCGATTTGAAGCACCCCGTTTATTCGAAATTCTATTCTAGATCTTCAAGACTAATCATTCTCACAAGAGTTTCGAGAAACGTCGACAGTGACTCGGTTTTCGAAATACGTACTTCAAACGTCCCAGATTATGGATTCCGAATTAGGGTTCGATTTCAAGCACCCCGTTTATTCGAAATTCTACTCTAGATCTTCAAGACTAATCATTCCCCCCAAGAGTTTCGAGAAACGTCGACCGTGACTCGGTTTTTGAAGCACGTACTTCAAACGTCCCAGATAAGGGATTCCGAATTAGGGTTCGATTTGAAGCACTTCGTTTCTTCGAAATTCTATTCTAGATCTACAAGACTAATCATTCCCCACAAGAGTTTTGAGAAACGTCGACCGTGACTCGGTTTTCGAAGCACGTACTTCAAACGTCCTAGATTAGGGATTCCGAATTAAGGTTCGATTTGAAGCACCCCGTTTCTTCGAAATTCTATTCTAGATCTTCAAGACTAATCATTCCCCACAAGGGTTTTGAGAAACGTCGATCGTGACTCGGTTTTCGAAGCACGTACTTCAAACGTCCCAGATTAGGGATTCTGAATTAGGGTTCGATTTGAAGCACCCCGTTTCTTCGAAATTCTACTCTAGATCTTCAAGACTAATCATTCCCCAAAAGAGTTTCGAGAAACGTCGACCGTGACTCGGTTTTCGAAATACGTACTTCAAACGTCCCAGATAAGGGATTCCGAATTAGGGTTCGATTTGAAGCACCCCGTTTATTCGAAATTCTATTCTAGATCTTCAAGACTAACCATTCCCCACAAGAGTTTCGAGAAACGTCGACCGTGACTCGGTTTTCGAAATACGTACTTCAAACGTCCCAGATTATGGATTCCGAATTAGGGTTCGATTTCAAGCACCCCGTTTATTCGAAATTCTACTCTAGATCTTCAAGACTAATCATTCCCCCCAAGAGTTTCGAGAAACGTCGACCGTGACTCGGTTTTCGAAGCACGTACTTCAAACGTCCCAGATTAGGGATTCTGAATTAGGGTTCGATTTGAAGCACCCCGTTTCTTCGAAATTCTATTCTAGATCTTCAA